>NW_026705882.1:0-300000 GCF_029867415.1 Vicia villosa | reverse complement strand
GAGGATCCAGATATTTTGAAATGGAAACATGGAGGACCTAAGTTTATTGACTTGCTAGATAAATGTTTCAAGGGTGCCATAGCTACTGGATTCTCCCTTTACAAACCTTTTGAAGAGTAATTACCATGTGAAGGATCATCATCTCTTTTTGAAGACGGTCGTGAGACTAACACAATAACTGAGGACGAAGGAGATGGATATAAATTTGATGTTGGAAATGAAGTACAACCCGACCCAACACCAAGTTCTTCCAAAAAGAGAGATTTCAGGAAAAGGAGAGAAAATCGGGGCAACAGAGAAACTTCAATGATCTCTTGATCGTATACTCGATGGGTTTGGGCCTAGCCAACAAGGACTTCCAGAAGACAATGTTAGTTATGCAAAATGTTTTAAAATGTTGGATGAAATTCCATCCTTGGTAAAAGGATCACCTTTACACTTTAAGGCTGCTAGAATCCTTGCCAATAAAGAAAACAGGACAGCATTTTCTTACTTCATGAATACCTCCACTGCTGATATGGCTCTTGATTAGATATACATTTGTCCCGAAAAAAATATGCACGCGATCGTTGATAGGATTGTATGCTTCTTAGATAAAACCATTAGTAGTTCGAACTATTATGTTTTTATTATAGAACTATTATGTTTTTATTAACTTTATGTAATATGATATTTGTCAAAATTACTTTGATGAATTAGTAGTTGGAACTATTATGTTTTTATTATGGAACTATTCTGCTTCTTAGAAAATGTCATTATTGATTTTGGATTCATATGTTCTTACTTTATTACTTTAAGGTGGCATAAATTTTAACTATCCAAACATTTATAATATTACATTTTTGTGTAACAGGATGGGTGACAATGCAGATGAGAGTTTGGACGAGAGTTCAGATGATAGTTCATATGAGAGTGACACTACTTCTGAAATGGATATTGAAGTTCAACAGGTTAATAGAAAGCAATATCATATTGCAACGGTGGTGGCTGCTTTGATGGTTACAAACCATGTTTTGAAATACATTGTCAAAGAAAAGAAAACAACATCAATTCTCTCCGGCCATATATGGTATACAGAATTGATAAATGGAAATGATAACAGGTTTTTTGAGCAACTTCGAATGAGAAAATAAGTCTTTCGGCATTTGGTATGTGAGTTGACTAATAATTATGGATTGGCACCTGCTAAACACATTGGAGTGGAGGAAAGTGTTGGGATATTCTTGTATATGATAGGGCAACCTTCCTCATATAGAAATGCCCAAGAGCGGTTTCAATATTCTAGTGAAACCATTCATAAACATTTCAACAAAGTTTTAGAAGCTGTATGAAAGTTGGGAAAAAAGTCATTAAATCTGTTGATCTTGTTGACTCTTCTCAACATATTAGAGGTGATGATCGATACTGGCCTTACTTCAAAGACTGTATTAGGGCAATAGATGGCACACATATTAAAATACATGTCCCAATAGAGAAACAAAAACCATTTTTCAATAGGAAAGGACATACAAGTACTAATGCGATGGTTGTGTGTGACTTCAATATGTGTTTTACTTTTGCATTGTGTGGATGAGAAGGATCTGTTCATGATGCAAAAATTCTTATGGATACTCTTCGTAAACCTGATTTGCAATTTCCTTATCCTCTAGAAGGTCAGTTTTTGGTAATTCAAATATATTTATATTCTTGTTTGATATATTTTGTTAATATACATAGGAAAATAAATATTTTTATATTCTTAGTTTGTTTATATACATAGTTTGAATAATAAACATTTTGATATTGTTGTCTGATATATTTTGTTTATATACATAGGCAAATACTATCTTGTAGATTCAGGATATCCGACACTTAAAGGTTTCTTAGCACCATACAAGAATGCAAGGTATCATCTAGCACATTTTATACTTGCTCTAGGATTCAGATCAAGAAATGAAACCTTTAATTATTATCATTCTAGTTTAAGAAGTGTGATTGAAAGAACTTTTGGTGTGGTACAAGCAAGGTGGAAAGTATTACAAGAAATGCCTAATTTCAAGCTTCAAACTCAAATGGCTATTATATGGGCTTGTTTTGCACTTCATAACTTTTTAAGAAGAAGAGACTCAAGTTACTTGGATATTCTTGAAAGTTTAGAGAACATCAATGGTTTACAAGATAATGAGCAAGATTTTCATGAAGATGGAAATGGTGTACCTACTCATGGTGAATGACAAGCTCCAACTCAAACTGATGTTAGATATATTGAAGAAATAAGAAACACCATTAGAGATCAACTATCAAGAAACATGAGGCGACAACAACAATAGTTTTATTTTTATGTTTGACGACTTTAAAAAAAAAACTATAATGAGACTTTAAAAAGATGTAGTTTTATTTTTATGTATTATTTTATTTTGCTTTATAATACTAGAACGAGACTTTAAAAAGATGTAATTTTATTTTGTGATATATATATATATATATATATATATATATATATATATATATATATATATATATATATATATATATAAAACTATTTTTTAATCATAAAGTAATAGAAATATATTTTTAAAATCATATACAATTATTAATTCATATACAATTATTAATAAATTATTAATTATTTATTCATATCTATGAACACTAATTTATATTTGTATGTCCTTTTTAGTAATTTATAATTTTAAAAAAATCATTTTTACTTTTAAGTTGCCAAACAAACAAAAAGTGATTTTTTTTAAAAACATGATTTTTATGATAGGAAACAAACACAAATTAGTTTCTACTTTTTTTAAAAATCTCTAAAAAAAAAAATCTCTATATTTTTTAATAAAGAAATCTATTTTTTTTAATCCAAAACAAACGAGCCCATAATATGCTGGATAGTTTATTGTTAAGAGCAGAAAGCACATTTGTCATCTGCCAATAGTCCAAACTTCTTAAGTGTTTCCTTTGTTTCCAGCCTTCCATTACAAGCCAACCAGAATATGAACATAGCACGTGGTCTTGCAATATTATGGTAGATGATTTTCCTCCAACTAACTTTGTTGTTATGACTCTGAAGAATCGTGTAAACTTCTTTCATCGTGAATCTGTCCCCCATATTATGCTGCACTTGAATATAAAGGCTCTGCTGCTTTAGAATCTGCTTCATGACCCAAGAGAACCTGACTTTACACTTAGCCTGCAACACATTATCACCCTTCAAATAATAGGCATGGATCCACTTAATCCATAAGTCGTCTGGTTTTTTACTTAAGTTCTAAAGTAACTTAAGCACACATACCCTGTTACAAATTTCTAAGTCCACGATGTTCATCATCCCCATGGATTTTAAGTTTGCAGACCTTCTTCTAAGACATTGGGGATTTTCTTAAGATAGATATAATAGTTTGGTTATACTAAAAAAAACAATATTTATTTAAAATAGTTACAATGGTAAAAATTTGTAACAATAACAAAATTTTCAAACTTGCAAATACATAAATTAACCAAATTAAAATATTGGTTATACTCTCCTATTTTTTAAATATTTTTAATCAAATATAAGTGATAAATTAAATGAAAATATTTTTTTTTATAAAAGAAATATTTTTAATCAAATAAAAATATAGATAATAAATTAATAATGTACTTTTATTTAGTAGAACTTGCTAAAATATTAATTTCCTAACTTGTAAATAAACAAATAAGCCAAATTAAAATATAGATAATAATTTCAAATTCTTCAATATTTTTATAAATGAATAAATAAGTGAGAAATAAATAAAGCTCTACACCTTATACATGTCCATTTTAGTAAAATAAATAATATCAAAACTCCCCAACAATAAAAAATATAGAATATGATTTCTTTTTTCAATAAATGTAAAAAATTAAATAGTTTGAAAAATAATGTACGAGGAAACATGAAAAAAATAAAATTAATTAAATAGCATATATAATAATATTTTTGATAAGATTATATTTATATGAAAATTTTAAATATTAATAATAGAAAAGATTCTATAGAATGCTCTTTATATGAAATTATTAAATCATAAACGTTAATTAAATCTGATTGTTGATATCGATAGTTCTCGTTTCTCACAAAAGATATCAGTTTTCATAAGATACGCTCCCATAATTACTGGATTTAAGTTAATCATTGAGATTTATCTTAATTTTAAATACTTATTAAATAAATATTTTATTCATCTAACCATTAAATAAATATTTTAAAATTTAAAATAATTCTAAGTCATTAATTTAAATTTTATGATTATTATTAAAAGTTATTATTAATAAATATTGAAATGGTTTAAAAATAACCTGAATACAAATTCATATTAATAGAGACAAGATATATTGACTTTAGGACAAGATATTATAAGATTTATTATTATCATGGTAGATTAATTAATTTTGAACTGCCAATCTTTAACTATTATGATAAAACTAGAATATTTTTTTAGAGTATTAGAATCTTTAAGACACCACTAGAATGTTTTTTTAAACTATAAAAAAATGTTTAATCTCTATAATAATTACTTGAAATCAATTTTCAAACGGTGAAAATAATTTTTAGGATTTAAGCTAAATGTATTTTAACAGTAGAAAAAAATCATGTTTTTTACTTATATAATTGTTTTTTTAAATGTTTTCTTAGTTTTTAAAATAATATATTAACTATCATTATTACTGTTGCATGCGTTTATCGAGTGACTTTTTTAATTGTATGAATCTCTCCATCTATATTAAGGAGGTAAATGATAAAAATTTAATTTATTAAAATACATAATGCAATGTTACAAATTTTTATAGTTATTTAAAAGAAACTAGTTATTGGATAAAAATAGATATACACAAGAGTCATAGGTTATAAAATCACTTCTTATTTTTAACATATATAACATTCTTTTTCACTTGAAACTTATGACTCTAATTTAACACAAAAAATGTAGGTCGAAGAATGGTTTATCACATATTTCATTTACATAGTTGCTGATATGTATTGCATTTACATGGTTGTTATAACATGACATGAACAACTCTGAGTGTCATACTTGAAAAAGAGGAAGAACGAATTCCCATGACACATGTTAAATTAAATTAAAATGATCGTAAATAACAAATTCAACATATGCATGTATAACAGATTGAACTAAACGTATAAAATAGGCACAATTAATTTATTGAATATTTTTTAATTTAATTTAAATTTAATGATATGTTTATCTTTTCTTTAATTAACGTTCCTTAACACTTAAGTTATAAAAATAAAAAATATAATTCCTAACTTGAATGTTCTAATTTACATTTTTAATCATGATTATTCAAGTCAGATCTTTGGTTGGATAATTTGTAATAGATTTTACATACATATGTTTAAATTACAAATTATGGGAGTTCTTTCCTCATTAGATTTGGAGTTTAATGCCTTCAAACATAATAAGAGAGGAGAATTGTGTTACACAATTTTCATAATAAGAGAGGAGAATTGTGTTACACAATTTTTTTAAAGCGAAGGTTTTTTTCAAAATCGAGTTCTCTTTTATTTGAAGAAGCACAATTAGCAGTAGATAGAGAAATAAATTTTGTTAATTGTCCTTTAAAATTTTCATTTTTAAGTTTCTAAATTAGACAAGTAACTCAATCCATTTTTACTACCTTTTCAGCTAAAGTATCATAAACATTAAACTTCTCATCAACGAGAGAGATGCATGCTCTTCCTTTACGAAATCTAAAGTACTATTAATATCATTACTATCCTTTTCAAATTTTGAAATAAGTTTTCTTTGGATAGAAATTTTCTTAAAAGCACTTAATACGTCTGCATGCATTTCAATAAACGCTTTCGACAATTGTTTATAAGAAGATTTAAATTTAGGATCAAAACTATATACTTCTGAGTCTTCACTTTTTTTGTGTGCCATTATGTACAAATTTGATAATTCATCATCTGAACATGATTTGGAAGATAAAGAGAAACTCACTTCTTCTTCTTCTTCTTCTTCTTCTTCTTCTTCTTCTTCTTCTTCTCCTTCTTCTTCTTTCTAAGCAATATAGGCACTACTACCTTGATCATATTTTCCCTTCGTTTTGTTGGAGTCCTTATCCTTTTTTATGGCGCTTCTTGAGACTTGGATACGTTGTTCAGTATTGACATGACTTTCAACATTAAATGCATGTGACATCTTCTTCCTTTATCTTATGTTCCTTTTTGTGTGGATTAGACTTCTTAAAATTTATCAATTTTTGTCAAAATGTTTGAACTTATGTTTCTTCATATAATGATTGTAGCGCATGACGAATAACCCTATCTCTTCTTCTTTGGAAGAGTCTTCATCAGAACTATCACTTACATCATTTACTTTATTTGTCTTTGATGAACAAGCTTTCAAGGAAATAAATTGCCTCTATTCTTTGACCTTCTCTTTATTTTTCAAGCTTACTTCGCTTGCAACAAGTCGTTTTAGTTCATTCTTATGTTCGGCCAACTTTCTTAACAATTTTGTGATATCCAAATTACTAAGATCATTTGATTCTTTGACAGTTGTAAGTTTTGGTTTCCATTCCCTACACATAGACCTTAAAATTTTGTTAGCATAATCTTTTTTAGAAAAGGACTTTCCTAAGTTGTATATCTTGTTGATTAAATGGAGAAAATGAGTCTGCATGTATTCCACGATTTCATCAAATCCCATATGGAAAGGTTCATGCTCTTCGGTCAATGTATTGATCATATAATCTTTAATATCTTCAGTTCCCTCGTAAAGGATTTGAAGA
Source organism: Vicia villosa (assembly GCF_029867415.1). Taxonomy (NCBI): domain Eukaryota; kingdom Viridiplantae; phylum Streptophyta; class Magnoliopsida; order Fabales; family Fabaceae; genus Vicia; species Vicia villosa. The sequence goes on along the minus strand of NW_026705882.1, from coordinate 293,247 downwards.
GTGTTCCACATTGTTTATGCACTCTTATAATGTGAGATAGAGTAATATACTTTAGAGCTTAACACCGAAATAAGTATATTTCTTTCCTTCAAATTATATAATGCCTTTTTGGTTTCATCATCTGACCAATCGTATTGGAGTTTAAAAGAATTATCGACTTTCTTTTAGAATAAAAGGTCCGTCGGTTATTGCAACTCGTAGATGTTTGTCTATAGAAATTAAGTGTGCATACATATTTTTTGTCGTTATGTAACAAATGGCCCGATTGAAGTGCATGTGAAGATTGTAATATTTGTCAAAGATATTATCAATGTGATGCAACGTCCTGAACTACATGTTTATAACGACATGTAATGCTAAATTTATGTTAATGACTATCTATGTAATGTTTAGTGTTTTAATTTAATGTCAAGTTGTTATGGTTTCTAGATCTCTCTCATATTGTCTCTATTTCTCTATTGAAGTATCAACTCAATTTTTGGATATGCATATCCGAAATTTACTAAATACAATTTGTGAGAAGGTATAGAAGTGAGAAAAGAAGTTCTCTTTCTCATATACTAAATACAATTTGTGAGAAGTTATAGAAGTGAGAAAATAAGTTCCCTTTTTTTCAACCTTATTATATAATAATTTTTGTGTCTCGCTAGAACCTCTATCAATGACGAACTATAAAACCCTTTATACCATTTTAAACCCTAATTTTAGTTTCATTCTTTTTAGAATCTAAAAATTGGAATTATTTTCAAGAAAACAGAAAGGGCTAAATATACAATAACCCCCCTGTAATATTAGTAAGAATTGCTTTAGGCCCTTGTAAAATGTTTTTTTTAAACCCCTAGGCCCCTGATTGCAACAAATATTATTTCATTTTGCTAGTGTGGAAGTCCACGTGACATTTTGTTATTTTTTAATTAGTTTTTAAATCCACATGGAATTTATAATTATTATTTTAAAATTCACCTATATTATTTTTTTAAATCATTTTTACTAACACTTTTAATAAATTAATTAATTTTTGTATGGAAATTTATTTATTCTGTCAAATAGACCCTGATTGCCTGATTGTAGCAAAATTTTCTTTCATTTTGCCACATTTGAGTCTAAAGTTGTTGGTCTTTTTAAGAGGAGCCCATTACTTAATGAATTGAACTAAATTGTCACTACAAAAAAATAGGTCTCCTGCCACGACCACGAAATCGCGGCTATATGCAAAATAATTGTGGTGTAATGCTTTGGCCACGGAAACAAGATTGTGGGATATACGGGCGTGGCCTAAAGTATAATCCATGATTTTCTTGTTTGTGCCATGTTTTATGGACATCTGTGGCTTGTATAGGCCACAGTTTAGGTATCTAGATTAAGGCCGCAGTTTCTATTTAATTTATAGAATACGGTTTAGTTTTAAGGTCTTGCCACGGTTTGTTTATGACCACCAATTTAAAACCATGGTTATATTTTGTACGTTCTACACCATTAATCTTGCCATTGTTTATTTTTGTGCCATGACATAAAATTTTCATTATATATATATATATATATATCAATATAAAATGTCAACAATAATACTCGGTTTTTTAGACATTGATGATTAGAATCTAATTACAAGCAAATTAAACATTAACGTCAAAAACAAAATATTTATTAAGAAATAAGTCTACATCAAGTGACGTTACCGACTAATAAAGTCGCTAAAATATAGATAATTTTTGATGTCATTCTTAAACACAACCAAGTTTCTCTCTCGAGAGTCATCCCAAATTCAAAACAAAAGTTCTAAGAGCTAGCTAGATAAGATAACACAACTATACTATTAATTAGACTCTTGCATAATAATATTCTTCTTCTTGATCATCTCCTTGTTCTTCTTCCATATCTTAACGACAAGCTTCTTCCATATCTTCATGACCACAAGATTCTTCCATATCTTCTTTACAAGCTTCTTCGTCTCTATTCTGCAAGGAACATGATTCCAAACATACTATAAGTATTTAATTAATACAAAAATGTCTTATATATTCAACATGATGATATATATTCAACATATGCATTAGCTGTAGTATGTATTAACAACATATGTAAGCTTCTAATTTGTGTATATGTATTCATCATATGTATTAGTAGTAGTATGTATTAGCAGTAGTATGTATTCAGCATGATACTATATATTCAGCATATGTATTAACAGTAGTATGTAAGCTTCAAATTTGTGCAAACTCATTCCATTGCCCTTTTGCAGCATATGTATTAGCAGTAGTACATATCCTATAGAACTAGATGATTGTAACTCCAATAGCTCCTTTGACCTTATTCTTTAAACCACCCTTCTTCATGCAATATGCTCCAAACAATTCCATCACGCCTCAAATTGCTTTGCTTAAGGCGATTCCCACTTCCCATTAAACCTTGCTATGCTAAGTTACTTTGAACCAACATGACAAAATTCAATACAAATGAAACCAGTACAACTCAACCATATCATAATCATGGCATTCAATGCATATTCAATCAAAAACTCATGCTCAAAAATTGATGAAATGCAGCAACCATGTACAAACAATCCAAGATCAAATAGATGTACCATCCAACAACATGCATAAGCCACTCTTGAACTTGAAATTCCATACAATATCCTTCCAATTAAAAAGCATAGGGCGGTCAAGGCAAGAGTATGCAACACGGTATAGTTAAATGTTCAACATGTCTATGCAATGCAATTTTACTCCACACACATCACTCTAAGCATCAAACCAGTTCAAGACCAATGCAAACATTCAGTCAATACAGACCAACATATTTCAATTCAAACTAGCAATCAAATTCACATTCAATGAAATACACAATTTCAAGTATAAGACAAAGCTCAAAGGGGCAATTCACAAGTGAATGCTGCATTTCCAAGATCAAAATATTCGAAACAATTCAAATACAGAATTATTCACCAGACAAATGCTAATTGTATTCACTAGACAGTATGTTTCAAAAAATTAACTACAAGTCAAAAAGAAATATAATTAACTAATAGTAAAAAAATTAACTCCAAGAAAAAAGAATGTTTCATTTTTCCATAACCAATGTCTTCTGTTGTTTTTCACTACTGTGTGTGTCAAAACTATATTGGATACCACACTAGGTTCAATATGGAGCAATAGAAGGTAATAAAGTTTGTAGTTTAGAGTATACATATTCGCAATGAGGAATGTGAGTTGATGCAGATGAATGTGGATCAGTAGGAGCAACAGTAGTACTATTGGATCAGCCCATAGCAGCTGCCATCATGTGTTATACTAAACTAAACTAATTGCAAGGTTTATTATACTAAACTAGACTAGCACAAGCTACTGTTCAACCAAACTGAATACTAAACAGAACGGTAGCCATTTGTTGATTCATAAGAAAAATAACATTAAAATGAACCTAATAGGTAGGAACCATATACTTGTGTGTGTGTGTGTGTGTGGTGGGGGCAAAAAACACAGTAATAACGCGGAACAATAAAAAATAATCTAAAAAGAGACTTATGCAATAACCAAGTTGTACACTACAAATTAAGCCTACAATCTCAAAGATTAAACGATTAATATAATACTAAACACGCGAATAATAACCCAAATATATTGCCACCCTTCCTAATAATCTATTTCCTGCTGCTATTCCTTTATTCACCAAAGCCAATCTCCTAAAACCATATAAATAATTAACATATAGATCCATTGCCTTTGCAAAAGAAAAAAAATATAGATCCATCGTTTCAAATAAAATATCAGTACCACCAGTAATCTTTCGGAGCATGAAAATCTATTTTCATTTTTTGTAAATTAGATTGGAGGTTGCACTAGCAAGCAGGAAATACTTTATGATCAGATGCGAGACTGTTAAATGCCGCATCGCCTCGAGATGGACACAAACTTCATGTACGTGTAAATGCAAATTTTATCTTTTAATTTATAATAATTGGTAAGACTCGTGAATATTAACTACATTTTTGAAATATTTCAACTCCACAACATTATTATATGTTATACTATTATTATTATTATTTTTTAAATAGTTGTGTCAATCAAGTTAAAATCGTCATCATTGTGACAAACAATAGAAGAATTTAAGTAACGAATGTACAAAATCTATAGCCATTTAAACCTTGTATGACATTAGGATCAATTCATAACTCTTTAACCAACATGTCTAATAATGTCTTAAATAGATGATTCATGAAATGATTCAATAGTCTGTCTCTAATAGACAAATTCACTAAACATACCACTTCGTTCATCAAGGTAATGGTCATTTCAAGGGGAGTTACAAACTCTGCCCTCTAAGTATTTATTTGGAAAGTTGTTCTTAAAATTATATATGTTTGTCATCATCAAAAATAGGAGATTATTAAAGCAAATATGATTTGAAGATGATTAATCTCTAATTGTGGAGTTTTAATGATAATAATATAATTAAGAACCATTGAAACGCTAATGTGTTTGTGTTCATGTACTATAGAACAATTTTCAATCTAGTTTGATGATAACCTATAATTTATAAGAAATTGAGCCATGATGTATAATGATAAATAATCATTTGTACTAGAGTCATGTTTGACCACTAAGACTCAAGGCTAAAAAATGATTTGCATCTAGATGAAAGAAATGACAATTTTCCCTAGATAGAGCAGAGATTATTTCTACCTAATTCAACAAGGTTAAACATTTGTACCAAGACTAACATACATGTCAAATTTGATCATCTTTACCTAGATGAAAGTCGATTACCTAATAATCAACACTAAAGTTTTCATTTCTATCATGATATGTCAGCAACAGTAATACTTAATTCTTTCTCAGGAACTAAAAAAAGAGTTTGCAAGTATACCTTGAAGTAGACAAAGAAATGTAAGCAAAGACGGAATAAGCCTCAGATATCTCTGGTTGTTCTTCAGCTTCGACCTACAAAAAATTGGAAATTAATTTTCATCATATTTTGATCACTTAGTTTTGAAGTCACCATTTAACCCTAATAAGGAACAAAGGGGAAAACTTTTAGAGCCATTGTTCTGAAAAAGATCATCTAAATCATTAAAATGATCAACCTCCTGCAAACATAGGATTTTTAGAAGTCAATTATTGACAATTTAGTTCATTCTAAAAAAAATAATTCTCCACCATCGATCGACATGGACGCTTCCTCTACCAATATTCAATGCAATCATTAATTATTACTGCCGAATATGATTCTTGCCTATATTTGCGATACCACAACAAATGAATTTTACAACGAAAGGATATTTGGAGATGACCCAAACTTGGATGGAAATCTTTTATTGTGATAAATTTATTTTCTTTGGTACTTGAAATTGAGAAATGTAGTTGCTATGCATGCATGTAATCCACTTGCTTATATGCACACATAAACGGTGTTTGAATAGTGTATGCATGCACTTCTGTAAGTTGTTTAAATATGCACCTCATATGTCCATTAAATATGCACTTCAAATGTTACAAAATATATCAACATATACAAACTACAGTTTCTACAAAGATTCGTTAGGTAGACCATATTCCAAAGGTAATCCAAAACAAAGCTAAACTTTTTATTGTTCAAATTTTCATTTTCATCCTCTTCAATAGTAGTAGCTCGTGCAGGAACAGATTTTTCCGCTCTGATAAAAAACAAAACACCACAATTGTAATTACTAATTAACATGTTTTTTCTCTAACAAGTAATAACAATAAACTAATAATAGTTACAATTATAAATAAATAATACATACATTGTAGAATAAATGGTTAGACCAATACCAATAACTGAAAAAGAGACAAAGTATAACAAACTTGAAATGTGATATGGTGATTATATCAATACATTTGAAAAGTATTTAAAATATAAAACATTTGAGAAGTATCAATATATATGATATGGTGGTATATATATCAATACATATTTCCTGCTTCCAGCATTATGGGCCCGTTTGTTCTGGCTTTTTTTTAAAAATGTTATCAAATTTTGTGAAAAAAATTTTTACAAAGAAACTTTTTATAAAAGCTTCAAATGAAAATTTTGTTTGAATAGTTATTCTTAAAATGTGATTTTAGGTATTTCATCTATTTATGGGGAAAAAAATTTGGATATCAAAATTTCAAAAAATCACTTAATTTTGAAGCTATTTCAAATAGATTTTCATAAAAATCATTTTTGAAATACAACTTTTTGAAAAAATTATGATTTTGACTAAGTTTTGGTCTTCAATTATGTATGTTTATGTTATAGGATGTCAAATTAAGTGTTTCATTTTAGAAAAAACGAATATAAAAAAACTTGTAATATTTTAAAAAACGGTTTTAGAAAATCTATTTTCAAAAATACAAAGAAAAAATCAATTTTTTTAAAGCTGAAACAAACTGGTTGTTTCCTACCTATTTAGTTACTAAAATCTTTCCTACTCCTCTCGGCTTCAAACTCTTTCTTGTTTTGGGTTTTCTAATTGCTGTTGAAGTAATATAACAAATTTGGGTTACAACCCAGTGGATATTCTATACCTGGCCTATGCAATTTTTTAGATGATGACATTTTAATTCTTACCTTTATTATAATAATTGAAAATAAATAAATAAATAATTAAAAAATAAAATATAAATATTCCAAGTGGATTTTTTAAAAAATAAAATATAATTATAAAAAATTAAAAAAAATAAAATATAAATATAAATAATCCATGTGGATTAAAAAAATAAAATAAAATTTAAAAATGTCATGTGGACGTTCTAGTTGGACATTAGTGCGTTCAGGGTCTTACTGGAGGAATCTGAGTATTACAAGGGGATGATTAAAAAAAAAATTCTTTTACACTAGTTAAAGTGAATATCGCTTACGTTACAGACGATTTTGTATATTTAACCCTAACAGAAAATTTAAAATAAAATTTATTAAGCGTTGGAGCGGTAAAGCGGCAAGCAACAAAAGTTTTGGAAATATTTATCCGGGAATTTATCTTGTCCACAGAGATTAGTGCTACTAAATTGTCGTTCGACGGATTCTTAGTTGTGAGTTTGGTTTTGAATGAATTTAAATATGAAATGGAAAAGTAAATATCAACACAAAAAGAATACATTCTTCAAATAGAAGAAACTATCAAGTACTGCATATAATCTACTCTTCACAAACTTAAACTTATCGACCAGTTGCACTCAGTCTACTATACTCCTTAAACCATTCACGTGTTGCCCGTTGTCGGCAATCGTGTCCAAACACCTCCACGAGTTCTATAGTATGCTTAGTTGACGATTTCTCCACCAATCAAACATACGGTAGCTTACCGTGTTAAATTAAAATATTGCTCGATCGACGATGTCTCTACCGATCGAACAACCCGGTAACATTACGAACCAACACAAAGTGAACATTAACTCTTCATCTATCTCTACAATCAAGAAGCTAATGATTATCTCTCCTAATCAAGATTTGTAAGGTCTATCTCTACAACAACACAAACCCCTAACATCAAGATGCAAAACAACCCACCAAACATAACCCAAACATCAAGATGTAAAAAATCAGGAAAAACAACAAGTTTATATTGTAAAGCAACTTTATACAACGCCATGGGCGACAAATATACATGAGAACAAAGTATATATATATATATATATACAAAACCCACAAATGAAACCACAAAGAGATGAAAAGAAGAAAAACCCAAAAATCTCACGGTTTGTCGGCTCCGATTGATGAAGGATTCAACCCCGAATCATCCATTTGACAGCTCCAATGTGTTTTCTAGCATCTTTCCACTCAAAAAATGCTATTGGATGGATTGGAGCTCTAAAATATCCAACCATGCCCTAAAATATCTGATTTCCGCCTATTTATACAATTCTGGATCTGGTACTGCGCGCGTCGCGCGCCCAACCTGCTGAATTGAAAAAAAAACAGCTTTTAGTAAAAATGGCGTAACTTGAGAACCGTAACTCCGATTTGCACCCGGTTCGAAGCGTTGGAAAGCCTATTCAATTTCCTATCTAACAATGACAACATATCAACCAAATTGGTGATTTATTATTCTTTGTTTTTGAGCTTTATTCGCCGAATGAATTGATTCCGCCGCTCAAAATCGCGCGTTTGAAGCCGTGTCTTCGACACGTTATTGCTCATGCTCCAAATACGCCTCAATACCTACAAAATGAATAGAAAACTATCAAAAAGTATAAAAGTATATGAAAATATATTTATTCACAAAGTATACGTATTTATGCACAAAACGGGGAATTATTCAACGGTATTAACAAAAAGTATCGATAAGTGCCACTATTTACAAACACAAAATAACTACATTTTGGCACTTAACAACTCTCCCCAACTTGAATTTGTTTTTCCTCAAACAAGGCCAAACACTCAAAGAATCAAAAGTAAAAATCCAAAGAATCAAGAATCAACACAGTTTAGAAAACAAACAATTGCACAGTTCAAACCAAAACGTATAAACAAAGTAAAAACTTACCACAATCCTACAACGACGCATGAAAATGAAACCAATCCTAAGTACATTAATCATACAAAACATTCTAAACAAAAACAAGCTCAATAATGAATCACGCCTAGCAAAAACTCATCGCTAGATGAAAAACACCGAAAGGTGAGGACTTTGAACACTCACCCAACAATCTTGCAAACAAAATACAAAATTATGCGTTCATCTAAAAATAGTATTGAAAATGCAACGACACGAATCACAAGGGCTTTCAAGGTTGTAATGTGGCTCGTTTAACAAACAAGTGATAAGTCCTAAAGCTAATCGAAACAAAAACTTGCCTAAACCTAAGGGAGTAATTACTTCCACAAAGTTTCAAACAACAAAATTCCAATCCAACTTTCTTCTTCATCACAAGTTTCACACCAAACACAAAACTTATTAGCACACTCTTATTCCAAACTCTTTTTGATATTTTTTTCTTCAAATTTTTCTCTTTTTTTCTTTCTTTTTCTTTTCTTTTCTTTCTTTTTCTTTTCACAACCTCATATCAACCACAATATAAATGGGTAAACATCCTCTCCCCAACTAGAATTCAACCACAATATAAAGTGAATACTCCCTACTTTCTAAGGCAAGGTAAAAATACAACTAAACATCATAGTTGAGGGTTCAAGAAAACAAAGAATCAAACATCCATACACAAATGAAAACCAAACGCTCATAGACAAGCATTAAGAAAAAACAATATGGATATTGACAAAAAGGCTCAAAAGGGGTTACTAATAGTCACACACTCACAAGGTGAATTGATATTTGGTTATGGTAGTTGTGCTCAAAATCAAACAAGTGCCTTGATCACTTTCGTGCATTCACAAAAACAATACAAACGAAAGATTAAACATAATAATATCCAGTTAAAACAAGAACTGTCGGTCTCTCGCATATATATACAATGGAAAGCCGTCTCACATTTATGGTAAAAAGGGGAAACTAATTGTGATTCAAGTCATGAGCAAGTTATGCAAAAAGAATGAGTAATATGAAATTTGTACAAATGAAAAGTCTCATAAACATGTTATGCTATAGAAAGCGATAAACGAGTACCTTGCTACGTACAAATTTGAATAATCATTACCGCACAACCGGCATGTTGAATCTATCACAATTGGATAATTACCAAATGAGACTCCAAGCGATCGGGACAAAATTTGAGTCTAAACAACAACAAAAGAATTAAAAAAATAAAACTATAAAATACTATACTATAAAGCCTTGGTGTAAGTGAGAAAAAGGCTAGGCAAGTGAACCATTAAAAAGAATTCACTGGCCAAAAGTTACAAGGCGCGCGACGCGCCCTCAAGACCATGGGAAGCGCGCAAAGTTCTGCCAAACCAAGCTCTTCAGCTCCCAGGCCGCGCAACGCGCCTTCTTTGCGCGCGACACCAGAAAAAGAAAAACCAATGCAGCAAAACACAAACCACGAGCAACTTCCACTTATCACCTGCACTACTCATTTACAGAAAAACAGAAAAATAAAACCGTTGGGGTGCCTCCCAACAAGCGCTTGTTTTACGTCGTAAGCTCGACACCTTTATTGTGCTCGGGTAGTAGTTTTCTCCACGACACGCCGACGCTTTCACCCAACGCGAACCTAAAGAAAGTATCCTAACCACACACGAACAAACATTACGAAACAAGAGAATATACAATAATACGTAAACAACACGTATTAACAAACACGTAACGATATGTAAAAACACAATTTTTACAAAAGTTTGGTGAAATTAACTAAACAAGTTGAAAATTGAAGATTTGAAATTAAAGAACTATCCGATTTCAACTTGTTTAATAAGTCCACCAAACAAAATTAGAACATGTATCTATACAATCCACTATACAAAAGTATACAAGTATAAGGAAATTCACAAATATACGATATTCACAAAACTCAAAAACAAAGAAACTATCGCAATGCGAATTCAATAAAAACACCAATCCCCAGCAACGGCGCCATTTTGTTGGAGCGGTAAAGCGGCCAGCAACAAAAGTTTTGGAAATTTTTATCCGGGAATTTATCGTGTCCACAGAGATTAGTGCTACTGAATTGCCGTTCGACGGATTCTTAGTTATGAGTTTGGTTTTGAATGAATTTAAATATGAAATGGAAAAGTAAATATCAACACAAAAAGAATACATTCTTCAAATAGAAGAAACTATCAAGTACTGCATATAATCTACTCTTCACAAACTTAAACTTATCGACCAGTTGCACTCAATCTACTATACTCCTTAAACCATTCACGTGTTGCCCGTTGTCGGCATTCGTGTCCAAACACCTCCACGAGTTCTATCGTATACTTAGTTGACGATTTCTCCACCAATCAAACATACGGTAGCTTACTGATCTTACCGAGCAGATCAGATGGCCAGCAACAATGAAGGCTTGAACTTCGGGGTGACGAATATGGGAAAAAAGGTGTTGTACCTGCAAGGCACTCCGATGCCAAAGTAAGTATGTATTCCACAGGGTACGACAAAATAATAGGGTCTTAGTGGTAAGAAAAATATTACCTTGCCCTCTGTATGTAGAGGGCTATTTATAAGAGGTTTTGGCGAGCGGATTGGACTCCTCCTTCTGGGGCGAATATTCAGGAGACGCGTGGATTGATTGTTTACCGAGCACGTGGGATCCTTGTGGTCGATTATTTGGCCCGTTTGCCCAGTCTGGTCGGATGTAATCCACCATGTGCGCTCTGACGTGTATTGGGCCGAAGGCGGGAGTGGCCCAATTGATTGGATTGGGCCGGTCCAGAACAGGAGTCCCCAAGTCGGTGCTTCTGGTCAGAGGAGTAACGACTTATAGGAAGTAGATCCGAGGGTCCGTGCCTTGTCTATCTGAGGGAGATATGCCGTTTATTTCCGAGGAGAGGAAGGGTCAGGTCGGGGATGAAGAAGCGTGTTCTTTACGAAAAGTTGGTGATTGAAAACGTTGCATTAAATGCGAAATGATAGGCAAACAATTACCTAGGCAATAGGGTTAATGATGACCATCCCTCTGCACAGTCTGGCACGTGCGGTGCGTGTGGGGACTTGAATAGCCTATAAATAAAGAACAACCCCCATTTTTCCAAACTTTCCAACTTCATTTGCTTCGTTATCCCTCCGTCGATTCTTTTCTCCTGTAGTGGTGTTTGTTGCAGATTTTTCAGTTCTTCACCAAAATCGTAACTGTAAGTTTAACCTATGATCTTTGCTTTTTGCATTTTTATGCTTTGATCTTTACTTAGAATTGATTGCATGTGGTTAGGGTAAGCTTTTAGGAAGATTTTTTGAAGAACGTAGATGAGGAACGCGGTGGCGTATGGTGGAGATAGGAGGTTCCTCCGTCGTTCATGAGCGTGTTTTGTCGTATTTTTGATTCTGGCTTTCTGTATTGTTGATAAGCGTTCGATTATACTCTTTAGTGTGTTTTTATTTGTACTCCATCTCGTAGTTAGAGGTCCTGCATTTTTGCCCTTTTCCCGGGCGCGAGTTTCTTCTGGCTCGGTATTTGTGGTTATGGGGGGAGGCAAGGACGCAGTTTTTCTGGTCTCTGGGCCGTAGGCGTGCCCTTTTACTCTGGACGTTGGTGGAAGGATGGATTTGATTTAACAGTCGAATTCACTGTTTCCCCTGTGTTTCAGGTGAAAAATGGCCGAAGAGACTCGCCCGACGGCATCTGGCTCGTAGTCTTCAACTCCTCCAGCCCGGCAAGAGGTGCGTCAGCGGGTCTGGGTGCATCAGGAGGCACTGGAAACTGAGAGTTACTTTCTGGAGGATGACTCTGATATTTTCACCGAGGTGGGTGAAGGGTGGTCAGTTCTGATTCCGGCCGAAGAAGACCGAATCTGTGATGTATATTCCCCTGACTTGATTCCTATGTACGAGGTGGTGTTCCGGGAAATGGGTTTTCGTGCCCCTTTTACTGAATTCCAGGTGGCGGTGTTCAACCATTTGGAGGTGGCCCCTGGGCAGTTTCACCCTAATTCCATCGCTTTTATTCGAGCCTTTGAATTGGTTTGTGCCCATTTGAAGATAGCGGCGACGCTTTCTCTGTTTTTCTATATATTTTGTGTTCCGCGCACGGTGAGGGACGATCGCTACGGATGGGTATCTCTGAAGCAATCCAGAAAGGTTTTCAAGTCTTATTCTGACTCTTTGAAAGGCTATAAGTCCCGCTTCTTCCTCGTCCGCCCTCACTCTCGGGAAGCCCGGGAAAGTGTCTTTGACCGCGTGCCGAATTTGGATGTCAATGGTCGTCCGGTGCTCAATGACATTGGGGAGCCAGTCACCTCTCGTCGGTACAAGTTCAGATTTTTCTGGTCGCGGGACCACTTTAGGTATGGGACCGACCAATACATCACCCGGCTTTTGGATTTGGACGAGGATGCCCGAAGGGATTATGCTGCTCTTCAGTAGTTCGTGCAGGGTCTTCCCGTTGTTGCCAAAGTGGACCGCTCGGGGATACCTGTTACTGGCGATGACGGGGAGCCGATCAGAGAGCCTGGGGTGATTAGTATTAAGGAGCTTCTGGCTGGGGGTACTGATGAGGGAGCGTTTGCTTATTTGGGTACCACCCCCTTTTGTTATGTTTCGTCTTTTATTTTAGCTCTGTTGTTTTTGTATTTTCCTCTCTTAGAAGTTTTGTGAGGGGCAGATTTCTTACGTTTTTCTTTTTGCAGAGTCAATGGACCGTGCCCGTCATGACCGGATGCTTAGGCAGGCCAGCAAGTTGAAATGGGTTGTCAAGAAAAGTGCAGGTCCTCGGTTAGCAGCTGTGCCAAGGTCCCCGGTCGCGGGTTTGGGTGCTTCCTCCTCCTCCGCTGGTGTTGTTGGTTCCCCCCTGAGGAATTCTGATCAAGATGAATCTTTGAGGCCAATTATGGTGCTTCCTTCTCCCCTCCGTCCACATCCTGATCCGGACGCCTTGGTCCGCCACAAGCGCCAGAGAACTGAAGCTGTGGATCTTACCCAAAAAGAGGCTGCTGATATCTTCACCCTTCCTTCGTGCTTTCTCCAGCCCAGATTCTTCGAAGGCGGTCCTTCCTTGACTATTCCGCGTGCTAAGTCTCTGCATATTGAGGGTCTGGAGCCTTCGGTTCGTTAGAGGTTCCTTGTGCAGGATGCTTCGGCTATGGTCCGGCTTCTGGAGATGGCCACCCTCTATGCCCGCTCGACGCCTTTGTCAGCGGAGGCGGCGAGGTTGCTTCAGGATCAGGTTAAGATGATGACTTCTGCTATGGAGGAAAAGGATCGGCTGCTGACGGAGATGGGCGAGGAGCTGGATGTTGTGAAGGCTCGGCTGAGCGAAAAAGAGGGTGCTCTGGTGGACCTGCAAGGTCAATACACCTTGCTCTCCAGAACTCTGTATGGAACAATGCTGTCTTCCTCGGTTAGAGAGGCCTCCCTTCGCCGTTCTCAGATTCCTGCTGAGGATGAGTCGGAAGAGGAGAGGGCTCTTTTAACCCGGGCAGAACTGATCCAATACATCAGAGTCTTGGGGGTGATTGTGTGGCTACTGCCGAGGATACCTATAACTCCACTGTGGCCCAACTTAAATTGAAGAATCCGGGGGTGGAGTTGGTGGTTGAAGGTACCGGGCCTTACTATCGTGTAGAGGGCGACCAGATTGTTTCTCCAGCCTTTGGGGAGGAGCCGGTGACGCAGGAAGACGAGGATGCCCAAGCCGAAGAAGGTGTTTGAAGTTTTTCGTTGTCTAAGTGTGGGGCCTGTGTGCCTGTTATTTTGTAATGTTGTTATTCTAGGGGGTATGCCCCCCATTTTGATTCTGTACGTACAATTTACCAGCTCGGTCTATATGGCCGTTGTTGGGCACATTTGCGGGTTCTTTGCCCGTCTCTTATTTAATGCACTTAGTTTTTAACGCTTATGCTTTGTTTTCTTTGAAACTTGTGCGCATGCGTTTTCCTTTTTTGGGAAACGTGTTTATTGGTTTCCAACGTATTTCCTCTTTATTGCTTTGTTCTTTTCCGATATTGTTGTTCCCCTTCTTCCCATATAAAAGGAGGTCTTATGGACCTCCCTTTCTTCATTTCTCGCAGGGATGGGTGGAGCTAACAAGAAAAAGGTATCCTCAATCTCGTGTTCCCGTGGAGTGAAGAATGTGAAGGAGAAGAAGCAGGCTTCGACCGGCTCAGCTTCTCGTTCTCGTGGCTCTCTCAGTTCAGATGCTCGCGCTCGGGAGACCAGTGTGAGGGTCGTGATTGATGCTAATGGTTCTGAGACCGAGTGGGATGAAGATTGGTATCAATATATTCATTCGGAAGAGTTTGCCAATCGGGAGGAGTGAAATGTTTTCTTTTTAACTGTTTGTTTTTGTAATTTCTCATTAATGGATGAATAAAACACTATTCTTTTGTGTATTTGTGTTGTATTTTATGAAGATTTGCTCGACTTTTGACGTATTTGATCGCCCAGTGTATGGAACTGTGGTCGATTGCCGGGGACGTGGGCCTGGCATATGGTGAGTCTCGGATTTCGTTGTATTGAGTTCCGGGGCTCGTGGCGTGAACGGTCCCCTCGCGAGCGGGGCGTTCTGCCATCATGGTACTTGTATACGACGGGAAGCTCGGTATTCGGGCCCCCCCGAAGGACAAGGAGTCTGTTCGATTAGTAGAGTAGGCTTCTGCCTTATTGTAATATGGATAGGTGCTCGGCGCGTACCATGCCGCACCTGTGTTTCTAACTGTAATATTGTTTAAGCTTTTCAGCGTTCCAAGGTCGAGCGAGTTCTTCTCCTTGCAAATTTTCTAAGTAATATGCCTCGTTTTCTGTCTTTGCCCGGACACGGTAGGGGTCTTCCCAATTCGCGGCCAGTTTGCCTTCTCGGGAATCCTTGTGATTTCTTTTTAGCACTAGGCTGTCTATTTTAAATTCCCGTCTAATGACCTTAGTGTCATGTCTTAGGGCAATTTTTTGCTTAAGTGAAGCTTCGCGTAGAGCGGCTCCAGTGCAAATTTCTTCGATCAGGTCGAGCTCTTCTCTGATTGCTTCGGTGTTACTCTCTGTCTCGAGTGGTTCTTCGATGGTCTAGAGGGCACATGTATTTCGACGGGGATCACGGCCTCCGTTCCGTATGTCAATCGAAAGGGGGTTTCCCCTGTAGTGGAATATGGGGTAGTGCGATAGGCCCATAGGACGCTGTGCAGCTCTTCTATCCATCCCCTTTTTATTTCGTCTAGTCTTCTTTTGAGGCCCCTCAAAATCACTCTGTTGGCGGCCTCTGCTTGCCCGTTCGTTTGTGGGTGCTCGACAGACGCGAAATGCTGCTTCGTACCTAATTTAGTGACGAATTCTTGGAAGCGCCCGTCTGTGAACTGGGTGCCGTTGTCGGTGATGATGGCTAATGGTACCCCAAACCGGGCAAGGATGTTTCTTTTGTAGAAGCGGAGTACGTTCAAGGATGTGATTTTGGCCAGTGGCTCGGCCTCGATCCATTTGATAAAATTGTCGACCGCAACTATGAGATATTTGTTCTGATTGCTTTCGGTTACGAACGGACCAAGGAGATCCATTCCTCACCATGCAAATGGACAGGGAGATGATAAGGATTTGAGTTCGTTGGGGGGCGCAAGGTGCATGTCCCCGAAACGCTGGCATTTGTCGCATCTCTTAACGTATTCTTTGGCGTCGTCTTGCATTGTTGGCCAATAGTAACCTGCTCGGAGAGCCTTCCGAGCAAGTGATCTTCCTCCTAGATGTTGGGAATTGATTCCCTCTTGTATCTCTCGGAGTATGTGGGGGACTGTTCCCTCGTCTATACATTTGAGGAGAGGTATAGAAAATCCTCGCCGGTATAGGCGATTTTCGACCAGGACGTACGAGCAAGCTTGTCTTCGGATGGTGGAGGCCTCTTTCGGATCGGCGGGCAGGAGGTCACTTGTTAAGTAATTGTACACGGGGGTCATCCAACAGGATGTGTCTCCTATTGCGTTTACGAGTGAGAGGGAGGATGAGATCTCGGTGCTGGGTTTTGGTAATATTTCCTAGATTACGGATTTGTTACCTACCTTCTTTCTTGTGCTCGCTAGTTTTGATAGGACGTCTGCTCGAGCGTTGTGTTCCCTTGGGATGTGTTTTACTTTGGCGCTCCTGAATCGGGCCAGTCTTTCTTTCACGAGGGCTAGGTATTCGGCGAGGGCTTCACTTTTGACCTGATATTCGCCCGAGATGTGTGACGCGACCAATTGAGAGTCGGTAAATTCCTCAATTTATTCGGCTTCCAAGTTGTTTGCGAGGCGCAGCCCGACTAGCAGGGCCTCATATTCTGCTTGGTTGTTGAATGTTGGGAATGATAGTGAGAGGGATACCTCTATGAGGGTTCCTTCTCCACTTTCAAGAATGATCCCTGCCCCGCTGCCGGTCGAGCTTGAAGCGCCATCCACGTATAAGGTCCACCTTCGGGTGTTGTTGTTTGTTGTTTCGGGGAAGGCCATTTCGGCTACGAAGTCCGCCAAGACCTGTGCCTTAAGGGCTTTTCTTCCCTCGTATTTGATGTCGAACTCCGCAAGTTCCAACGACCACCGGAGCATTCTCCCGGCCATGTCAGGGCGTGCAAGTAATTGTTTTACGGGTTGCTCGGTTCGTATGACTATGGTATGTGCTAGGAAATAGTGTCTGAGTCTTCAGGCCGTGGTTATTAACGCGAGTCCGACCTTTTCGATCTGTTGATATCTGATCTCGGGGCCCTGGAGTGCTTTGCTTGTGAAGTAAATGGGTTTCTGGCCTTCCGAGGTTTCTCATATCAAGGCCGCGCTAACAGCCTCGGTGGCTACGGCGAGATAAAGGTATAAGATTTCTCCAGCTTCCGGTCTAGATAAAACTGGTGGGCTGGATAATGCCCGTTTCAGATGGGAGAGGGCGCGTTCGCACTCTTCCGTCCATTCGAATGTGGTCTATTTGCGGAGGAGTTTGAATATTGGTAGGGCATGCTGCGCGGATTTTGCCACGAATCTGGATAGTGAGGTGAGCATGCCGTTCAAGATTTGGATTGACTTTTTCGAATTTGGAGTGGGTAAGTCTGAGAAGGCCCTGCACTTATCCGGGTTGGCTTCGATTCCTCTTTCTGTTAAGTAGAAGCCGAGGAATTTTCCTACACGGACGCCGAATGCGCATTTTCCGGATTGAATCTCATTTTACACCTTCGGGCTTGCTCGAAAACCTTTTTAAGGTGAACGGCGTGATCGGTTTCCCGTTGGGATTTGACGATCATATTGTCCATATAGACTTCGAGCATATCGCCTATCTCTGCTTGAAAGACTTTGTTCATCATGCGCTGGTACGTCGCACCAGTGTTCTTCAGACCGAAGGGCATTACGTTGTAGTAATAGTTGCCCGATTCGGTCATGAAGGCCGTATACTTCTTATCAGTTTTAGCCATGGGTATTTGATTATACCCGGAATATGCGTCCATGAATGAAAGTAATTTAAAACCGGCGAAATTATCAACTAGTTTATCTATGTTAGGAAGAGGATAAGCATCCTTTGGGCAAACCCTATTAAGATCGGTGTAGTCAGTGCACATGCGCCATTTTCCATTTGATTTTTTAACAAGTACAACATTGGAGAGCCAAGTAGTGTACTTGGCCTCAGATATAAACCTGGCCTCTAAGAGGTCTTTTACAGCTAGTTCGGCCGCATCCGTTTTTTCTGGTGATTGTTTTCTTCTTCTCTGAGCGACGGCCTTGCAGGTCAGATCGATGGTTAGGTGATGGCAAGCCACTTCTGGGCCAAGTTCGGGCATTTCTGCAGCGCTCCAGGCGAATAGGTCGGCGTTCTCATGGAGGCAAGCTTTGAGTTATCTTTTGGCCAGGTCTGGCAGGTCCGACCCGATCTTGACTCCCCTGGTCGGATCTTCTCCCAGGGCTACGAGTTCAAAGTCTCCGTTCGGAATTGGTCGCAGGATCCCTTCGGATATGCCTGAGTTGATGCTCTGCTCGGGTTCTCCCAGAAAACGACTGTCGAGGTCGACAGTGTCGATGCGGGGCATAGATTTGTTGGTTTCTGGAGTAGCACTGGTTGCTGTCTTCTCTTGGGCCGGTGTCTTTATCGTGCTCAGGCCCTTGGCGGAGGCTTCGAAACACCTCTTGGCTGCTTCGATGTCGCCGTTGAGTGTCGCTACTTGTCCTTTGGTCGTATAGTATTTGAGCTTGAGATGTACGGTCGAGGGAACCGCGATTAGTTCGGCCAAAGTGGGGCGTCCGAGGAAGCATTGGTATGTTGATGGGTAGTCTATGACTAGAAACTGGACTTTCACTGCCCTGGTGGTCTCTGCCGACCCGATCGAAACTATGAGTTCCAAGAATCCCCATGGCTTAGTTACAGTACTATTGAATCCTTGTAGGTCTGATCCTACGTATGGTGTAAGGTGACTGTCGTTCAGCTGCAACGTTTTGAACAATTGGGAGTACATGATGTCTACTGAACTTCCCTGGTCGACCAGAATTCTTCGTACATTAAAGTTAGTCATCCGTGCTCGGATGAGAAGCGGGATGGTCGCGTTAGGTGCTCCTCCGAACAACTCCTCTTTATAGAAGGATATTGAGGAGGGACTGCCTTTGGCTTGGTCAGAGGTTGAGGCTATGTTTGCGCTGGCCGAGATTAGCTCGTCGAACTTGCGTTTTACGGATCCGACAGTCAGCTTGCTGAAACCCCCGCCTGATATGACCATTGCGGACGGGAACCTCTCCCATGTGTTGTGGGAGGAATAGGTGGTTGCTGCGTTGGCCCAGTCAGGGAGGTAAAAATCTTCCGGCCTGGTAATGCTCATGGCCACTTGCATGGCGGGTGTATCCTCTGCCGGCTCTTCCTCGGTGACTGGCTTAGCTTCTCTAGCGGCCTCCTGCTTCTTTGCATATTGCTTTAGATGTCCCTCTCTGATTAATATCTCTATGGCATCTTTAAGGTGGATGCAATCCTCAGTGTTGTGCCCGTGGCCTTTGTGGAAACGGCAGAATTTCGATTTATCTACGTTTGGCAGGACGGGCAAGCTCTTTGGGAATCGGACCTTGCCCGTCTGAAACTCGGCGTTTGCGCATTCGTTCAAGATGCGCTCCCTTGACGCGTTTAGCGGGGTGTACTCTCGGAATTTCCCTGCGGGGGCTTTGTAGTCCTTGGGGTCCCGAGTCTTATCATCCTTCTTTTTGTCAGTCCCTCGGCGAGACTCATCTTGGCGGGCATTTTTACAGCTCTCTTCGTGCCTGGAATTGCGGACAGCGTGGGCGACTTCTTTCTCCTCATACTGTATGTAGGCTTGGGCTTTGAGGAAGAATTCGTCAAGAGTGGTCGGTGTTTCAATCCCGACGGCTTTAGCGAAGTCCGAGCGTGGTCGGAGGCCGCGCTCGAGCAAAAACTTCTTCATATGGGCAGTGGTGGATACTTGTACGGCTTCTTTATTGAATCTTTCTATGTATGCCCGTAAAGACTCGTCCTTTCCTTGGATAATGGCTTCCAAGGAGGCTTCTGACTTTGGGTGTCTTCGGGAGGCCGTGAAATGTCTGGAAAAAAGTTTTCCGAGCACCCTTCATGATGTGATGGATTCATCTGGCAAACTTTTATACCAAGTCATGGCTCCTTTTCGTAGGGTGGTCGGGAACAAACGGCATTTAATGATGCCGGGCACTCCTCTATAGTCGAGAAGGGCGTCGATGTTCTCAATGTGCTCGTATGAATCTGTGGTCCCATCGTACGTCCCTAACGGAGGGGGTTTTTCGAGACTGGTTTGTAGGGGAGCCTCTAGAATTTCCTGGGATAGAGGACCGCGGCGCTCTTCCTCGTCGTCGCTGGCGGAGGGAGAGATAGATCGACTCTGGCTGCGCCTGCGTCGCCTCCGGTTGTCGTCGTGTTTACCCGGGGGTGACCTAGATCTCCTTCTTGGCCGGGGGGACTGCGAGCGATGACGGGAATGCTGATCGCTTGATCGTTTCTTGGAAGATAGGTCCTCATTCTTCTTGGGGGAAGGGGACCGTGGACGTTTCTTGGTGACCCCTTCACGTCGAGAACGGGTTTTGTGATCGGGGGGAGTCCTTGAACGGCGCTTCTGTTCGAGGGCCCCGATTCGGCTACTTTGTTGTTGCAAGAGTGCATTGGTCTGGGCAAGAGCGGCTAGGACAGCTTTTAGGGCCTGGTCCGGGGGAGTCTCCCCTTTTGAGAGGAAAGGGTTGCCCAGATTTTCTTCGTGGTTGTCCTTCCCGCTTGTATCTTCGAAGCGATGAGACTGATCATCTTGGAGATCTTTAGGGGAGGGGGATGCTGTGACACCGTCTCGAGGAACTGTGTTTCTGGATGGAGGAACGATGGAGATGTCGTTTCTCTTGAAAATTGCAGCGTCTAATGACGAGAGATCTTCGTTATTGTCGGCCATGAGTAATGATATGGTTGAGACTTTGGTTCCTGGGTTCTTGCAGGTTGCAAGAAAGGATCAAGAAGGTGCAAGAAAAAGGAACGGGGGAGCTAGAGTTCCCACAGACGGCGCCACTGATCTTACCGAGCAGATCAGATGGCCAGCAACAATGAAGGCTTGAACTTCGGGGTGACGAATATGGGAAAAAAGGTGTTGTACCTGCAAGGCACTCCGATGCCAAAGTAAGTATGTATTCCACAGAGTACAACAAAATAATAGGGTCTTAGTGGTAAGAAAAATATTACCTTGCCCTCTGTATGTAGAGGGCTATTTATAAGATGTTTTGGCGAGCGGATTGGACTCCTCCTTCTGGGGAGAATATTCAGGAGACGCGTGGATTGATTGTTTACCGAGCACGTGGGATCCTTTTGGTCGGTTATTTGGCCCGTTTGCCCAGTCTGGTCGGATGTAATCCACCACGTGCGCTCTGACGTGTATTGGGCCGAAGGCGGGAGTGGCCCAATTGATTGGATTGGGCCGGTCCAGAACACTTAGCGTGTTAAATTAAAATATTGCTCAATCAACGATGTCTCCACCGATCGAACAACCCGGCAGCATTACGAACCAACATAAAGTGAACATTAACTCTTCATCTATCTCTACAATCAAGAAGCTAATGATTATCACTCCTAATCAAGATTTGTGAGGTCTATCTCTACAACAACACAAACCCCTAACATCAAGATGCAAAACAACCCACCAAACATAACCCAAACATCAAGATGTAAAAAATCAGGAAAAACAACAAGTTTATATTGTATTGTAAAGCAACTTTATACAACGCCATGGGCGACAAATATACACGAGATCAAAGTATATATATATATATATATATATACAAAACCCACAAATGAAACCACAAAGAGAAGAAAAGAAGAAAAACCCAAAAATCTCACGGTTTGTCGGCTCCGATTGATGAAGGATTCAACCCCGGATCATCCATTTGACAGCTCCAATGTGTTTTCTAGCATCTTTCCACTCAAAAAATGCTATTGGATGGATTGGAGCTCTAAAATATCCAATCATGCCCTAAAATATCTTATTTCCGCCTATTTATACAATTCTGGATCTGGTACAGCGCGCGTCGCGCCCAACCTGCTGAATTGAAAAAAACAGCTTTTAGTAAAAATGGCGTAACTTGAGAACCGTAACTCCGATTTGCGTCCGGTTCGAAGCGTTGGAAAGCTTATTCAATTTCCTATCTAACAATGACAACATATCAACCAAATTGGTGATTTATTATTCTTTGGTTTTGAGCTTTATTCGCCAAATGAATTGATTCCGCCGTTCAAAATCGCGCGTTTGAAGTCGTGTCTTCGACACGTTATTGCTCATGCTCCAAATACGCCTCAATACCTACAAAATGAATAGAAAACTATCAAAAAGTATAAAAGTATATGAAAATATATCTATTCACAAAGTATACGTATTTATGCACAAAATGGGGAATTATTCAACGGTATTAACAAAAAGTATCGATAAGTGCCACTATTTACAAACACAAAATAACTACATTTTGGCACTTAACATTAAGCCTCACTGCTTAGTATTCTTTCTTCATCATATTTTAATAAATTCCAACCAGGCAAGGTGTGTGAAATGTTAGTATCTGCTTTCTTTATTCATAATGTTCATTATATTTAAAAGCATTCTAAGAAGGGGAAAAGACACGAATAAATTTTATTCACACAAGACTTATTATATTTAAAAGCACTACAAACAGGGGAAAACACATAACAAATTTAAATGAAAATTCATATTTACTTACCCATTTCTGAAGAGTCATTATTTATTGATTATTTTTATGTTATGTTTATATAATTTTGTTTTACTATTTAATGTATTTTGTATGTTTAATTTGTATGTATACTATCTTTAAGCTTTGTAAATTCTTTTTCCAAGAATATATAAGCAAATGAAAACATAAATTGTTTGACAAAATTCCTAACATCAAACTTCAGCATAAACCCAACAAATGAAAATGTAAATTGTTTGACAAAATTTCTAACATCAAAGTTCAGCATAAATCCAACATTTTAGAAAATAAATTATTTAATATTCATCTATTATAATAGAAGTTGAACATGATTCGTCACAACCTACATTTTAAGAGTAATGACTTAAATCTTCTTTGGCAGCTATGAGACTAGGGAGACTGCCCTATGTTTTTCCATTATGATGTCCTTCCTCCAAAACACAGGGAGACAAATGCTAATACGATGTTAATAACACCCATGAAGGTGAGACAAAAGCTAACATCTATTCAAATTTCCTACCATTTTAATATGGATACAATAACTTGTGTGTCTACCTAAAAGCATTAATTTTCTTTTCTTTATAGTTTTTTAAGATCTAGAGAAACTAACTTTTTTTTTTTTGTTATTCTGGAGTAACTAATTTCTGAATTACTGTTCTTTTAGAAAAACATAGATAATTAAGTAGATATATCACACAAACCCTTACCCTTATAATTAGTGATAAAATTGAGTATTAAATTTTTATTGAACTTTTAAATTTTTAATTAGCATCATATAGATTGGTGATGAATTTCCTATCCATCTTTGAAAATTAAGTAGTGTATAATCAATGAATCAATTAATTTTATTTAATCTTATCATATTAAATTATATTTTAAATGGTTTAAATTTGAAAAGTTTTCTAAGTTAATTCTACCAAACTTTTTCTTTTGGATGGTTAAAAATATAATAAAAAAATAACAAAATTGTTAAAAGTTAAATCATGTAAGTGCCAAATTAATTAGGTATTTTCAAAAATTAAACATGATTTTTTTATAAATATTGAAGTCTTCTAAAAATAATTTGAATACAAATTCATATTAATACACACAACATATATTGAATTTAGCACAAGATATTATAAGATTTATTATCATCAAGTATACTAAATAACTCTTCTTAGGGTTAATTTTTAACTATTACGGCATAATTAAAATGTTTTTTAAATTATTAAAACTATTTAATCTCTATAATAATTACTTTAAATCAGTTTTAGAACATCGTAAAACTTATTAAAGTATAATATTTCTCATGGTAAGTGAAATTTAATTTTTAAGATTATAGTTAAATTTTAACAGTAGAAGAAAAATTGAGTTTATTTTTATTATATAATTATTTTTCTAATGTGTTCTTATTTTTCAAATAATATATTAACGATAATTATTACTATTGTATTTATTTAATCATATGGTTCTCTCCATCTATATTAAGGAGGTAAATGACAAAATTCTTAATTTATTAAAATACATAATGCAATGTTACAAATTTTCATAAAGTTATTTTAAAAAAATTTGTTACTGGATAGAAAATACATGTACATAAGTTATAAAATCACTTCTTAATTATATATATATATATATATATATATATATATATATATATATATATATATATATATATATATATATATATATATATATATATATATATATATATATATATATATATATATATATATATATATATATATATATATATATAACATTCTTTTTCACATGAAACTTATGACTAATTTAACACATAAAAATGTAGGTGAAAGAATGGTTTCTCATATTGTATTTACATAGTTGTTATCACATGACATGAACAAACTCTGAGTGTCATATTAAAAAAAATAAGGGAGAATAAATTCTCATGAGACATGTTAAATTAAAGTTTACATGTATTGCATTTACATGGTTGTTATATTTTAAAAAGAGGAAGAAGAAATTCTCATGACACATGTTAAATTAAATTAAAGTGAACGACCTCTTCAACATATGCATGTATAATAGATTGAACTAAAAGTAATATAAAATATACACAACTAACTTATTTAATATTTTTATTTAAATTTAATAATATATAAATTTATGTTTTAATCTTTTCTTTAATTAATGTTTCTTAACACTTAAATTTCATATTTTCACAAACAACTTTGATATCATATATGCACACTAGATAAAAGTATATTAACAAATTATTGCCCAACATATATTCCATTCCTGACTTCACTTATTTACACAAACTCGATTATATCATTGTCTACTTAAAAATAAAACCTGTGAGAACCAAAAATTAATTTTATCCTTGCTAGTTCCCATTCACAAAAGATAGTTTGGCAAATCAATCTGAATTATTACACTAACTTACTTTTTTTTATCATTTGCTACTATGGACCGTGTATACTTGCGCATTATATAATATATGCACACTAGATAAAAGTATATTAACAAATTATTGCCCAACATATATTCCATTCCTGACTTCACTTATTTACACAAACTCGATTATATCATTGTCTACTTAAAAATAAAACCTGTGAGAACCAAAAATTAATTTTATCCTTGCTAGTTCCCATTCACAAAAGATAGTTTGGCAAATCAATCTGAATTATTACACTAACTTACTTTTTTTTATCATTTGCTACTATGGACCGTGTATACTTGCGCATTATATAATTTTCACTCAACATCTTCACTAAGCTTAATTCATTTTCTAATGGTTGCCAATTGAAAAATTTTCTCTTCCAATATTATTTGTGACAAATTACATGAATTTTAGCATAATCACAATATCCAAATAATGGTAAAAATATAAAAGTTTTCTATCTGGATCCCTTGACTCATACACAATATGCGAATTAAATTCTTGTGAGATCTTTACTCGAAATTGTCTTGAATCTTCCATTCCTAACAATCATGCTCCAAAGAAAAATCTTTTCTCGTTCCTAATGGTATCTTGAGCGTTTGTCTGCTCAAAGATTGAGAAGAACTCCCACCTTGTCTGTAGGCTTCCCCATAACACTACTAAAGTGAATCTTGAGAAAAGAACCTCCTTCATTTCCACTTGAATTGTTAAAATAGTCACTACACCACACACCTTCTGAAAATATAAAATCTTAAACAAATCTTCAATAAATGTTAAATCCAATAACAAAATCTCCTCAACAATAAAAAATATCCAAAATGAAAAATGATATTTATGTATTTACCTTTCCTTTTTATTCTTTCTTCATGTATGATGTGATTTATTTAATTTTATTCATCATCTTTGTGCTATATCATTTGGGTCGTTGTTGGCTTGGTTTTTGAGCTTCGAACCAACTTGTGGTTCCCATTCTTGTCTTGATCGAAAAATGATCGTTTATGTAAACAATTTTTTCCCATTAGTACTATCCTTTCCATGTCTTTGAAGCCAGTTGTCGCCTATCCTACAGATGAGATTCAACTTATTCATTGAATTTTATAGTCCTGACCGATGCGAGTCAAAATAGCAACCAAGTTTAGTCATTATTTGTTACAGTCAAGAAGAGTTTGTAATATTCTTTAATGTCACTAAAAACTCTCTCTATCCAAAGGCGGGGTTCCTATTCTTGCCCCTAGGTTTTGTCCTAGTTCGGAGTGTACATCTCTAGAGCTTCACCGACTATTGTGTTGGAATTGCTAGTTCCTAAGACGAAGTGCGCCAATTTCGCTTCAAGCGTGTTTTGGCTAGTGGGTTGTCTTCTTAATAAACACAATCTATATTATATTACCGAGGGTTATAATAGTATTCGTATGTGTAACATTTCTTACAGTTAGAAGATTTATTTATTCAAATTTTGAAGAGCCTTGATGAATACTTATATTGTTGGGAGAACAATTGGTTAGAAATGCACCACTTCTTTTCAATTTCTTCCCCAATCAGCTATATAGCCCATGAGTATTGATATGAATTCCCCATACAACCGAATCCAGGACGTCTGCGTCTGACCGTCTAGTGATCGACTTATCTTTGAATTAATGCGAGTCTTGGTATGCTTTTTTGAGGCCAGTACAACATTGGAAAACCATCTTGTGTGTTTCATTTCAATAAAGAACTAGGGGTCTAACGATCCTTCGAATGCACTAGCAGTAGCTTATAATTTCCATGGAGGATGTCTCTTTCTTCGCTACGAGACGTACTAGGCATTGGGATCGACATTCAACTGATGGCACGCTAAGTCAGGGTCGATGTCACATATTCCATGTGGAGAGACACCAAAGAGATCTGCATTAGCTTGAACATGTTTAAAATACATGTTATTTACCTCTGAAGGGAATCCAGAACCTATTTTCACAAATTTGGTTGGATTATCATCAAGCTGAACAACTTCAAAAGCACTATTCACGCGCGTCAAGGTTAAACATATTGAGTTTCTTTGAAGATAGTGGTAGATATGTCATTATGCATGGACTTTTAATTTTTGCTGATGATTGATGCTAATCGAGTCACAAAATCATTGAAATCCAAGATATCTCCACCATTGCATGGACTAAAATCTAGCTGGTGGATTCCTAGTTGCTTGAGCGCAAAAGTGTTAATGATATTACATGAACTTCTGTTGTTTACAAAGACTCTTGCTATTGTGTGATCCTCTAAGGTGACTGTTATACTAACGGTAATTCTGCGTAGTATTAGTGTGAATTACCTTCTCATGATCTCGAAATCCTAACATTGGTCAGTCTTTACTTTGTGACCTCGTGTCAACCAACTTGGATAAGGTTTTCTAGTGGTGGACCTACATCAGACATTGCTTTCGTACGGATCTCATCTACGACATAGAATTGAGGTGGTGTAAGATAGGAGAATTTGACATAGTTCTTAGGTGCGATGTAGGATATTATTCTCTCCATCTATCTCACTGTGGTTTTGGAAGAGATATGGCTTAGAACCAGGGATGATTTATTCGTGGAATTTCACGAGAATTAGAGGTCAATTCACACAGACGCTGCAACAATTTTATATTGGAAGCAAAATTATTGTTGATCATTGATGTAGGACCCTAGAAATAATAATGATGATCTCTAGTAAAGCGTTACGGGATGGACCTACAAAATTAGCACTCCGACGCCCAAATCAGTTACATGTGCTGACTATGTATGTTGGGTCGCTTCGTTTGGGCTATACACAAAATAGGAAACTTCTTTAACTAGCCATTATTTAAATAGTATCACTAGAAAAAAATAATTAATAATATATTAAAATTAAAATTGATTAGTCATTTTAGCATAATTTTTTAAATAAATAGATCAGATATATTAAGACGACTATTAAACCAATTATACCAATACTGCATCCATTCTTTATTATAATAAAATATCTTGTATAAATTTTGTAACACCCCACACACATATGTCTAGAATAATATGCCTAAAGTATTAACTATGGTTCATAAGACAACAAATACATAAATATTCGCAGCGAAAATAGGAGTACAACTTAAGCACAAGATACTAAAGCCGAATGTATCATGGCCAAAATATTAATACATCTCAAAAGTGCATGCCCAAAATACAAGAACTAGGAAGCACGATAAAGGAACAAAGAGGAATATCCAACAAGCATCGTCAAAAGAACTAATCCATCTTGCCCTTACCACGATCTTGTCTCGAACCACCTGAAAAAGATAGAATTGGAATGGGATGAGATTACTAAATCTCAGTGAGTTCTCCTATCCTATTAGTCCACTCGAATCTAAAGGGAACATACAAAGCAACGAATCCACCATTGATTCGGGTTTCCTCGCATCCGGTACAAATACAAAATAAACAAGGTGACTTGTCCACCATTGGACTTGTCTTAAACAAATACACATTTGTATAAACAAACAAGTATGCAAACCCACATCCATATACGGGGAATCCAAAAGTATAATAATATCTCGGCTAGATTATGGAATACATACATCCTCGATGAGTTCACCCATGCCTATCGTCAAGAGACTTGTACAAGCACAATGTAAGATGGTTAAACGGGTTCACATAAGCCTAAATGGACGCGAGATGACATTAGCCTAATTGGCGTCATTGTCCCATTAACCCTCTTCACGCAAGTGAGTTACGCCGAGTACAAACCGCCATCTTGACACATGAGCCCATCAGGCGAAAGCCTAGCATTAGTCTACATGACTTCACTAGAGGTGAGTTACTCATTATGTATTAGCCTATGTGGCCACATAACCCCACCATACCGAGCACGCAAGTGTGTTAACGCCAAGTGAGTAAAATGCCACGCGACCCTCACAAGCACACTGCAACGGTAGCTCAGGTGCACGTCCTTTGATCAATACACATGATCAGACTATTCCTTGGACCACAAAGCCCGGGAAGACTCATTGACCACATAGTCGGAGTTACATCCCAACCTAGCCCCTGGCCACTTCGATTCAAGCATACGGAAATATGACATAATGTCAAAATCACACACAATACAATCAATCCCGAATGTTTAACCGAAACAATGGGTACTGGCAACTTGTCATGATTCATCACATATCATAATAATACAATGCATCAATTAATAACCCACATATTAAAAATCAACACATCCATGATCTTATTAAACATTAGCATTAATCAAATACTAGATAGACAAGTCTTGGGGTAATGTTTCACAAGACTTCCATTTGCCGCACTTAACTGAATGTACGTCAAATATATCAAAAAACGATGTTAAAACATCGGGACTAATTTTCCTAGATAGTACATCTTATTAGCTTTCTAATGGTATATAGTACGCGTCAAACGGGTCTACGGAACATGTGTTATGAATTTCTAAAGTTTGCATTTTTTCCACTTACGCCCAGGGTAACCGGTTACCCAGAAGCCAGTAATCGGTTAGTTGTACCCTTTCCCTACCGACATAACCGTTTTTCTAAAAAGTTGTACCTTTTCGGTTTCTGTTATTAATCTCCTATATAAGGAGTCATTTGACCTCAATTTTGGTACACAAAATTATACTTCCTCTCTACATTCTGATCTGTTCTCTATTGTCAGAAACAGATTGCTCTTCGAGAATTATCCCCGCAAAGATTTCGTGAACCCAGACAAGAATAGGGTCAAAATACTTTGTTCGGAAAGTGAACGAACACGATTATTTGAAGATATCCAGGATTATCATACCAAATTTCTAACAGATCTTCGTCCAGAAGTGAGTCAATGTTGAAGTCTTTTCACCATTGGAGGGTGTTGGCGAGCATTGTTGTGGTGTTATGAATTATGATGACTGACTTGGTTTGTAATGGTTTGGGAGATTGTATGCATAAGTTATGGTGTTTGTTGTTACACGTGAAAGAAAGAGTTTTGTGACCTCTCTCATGTGTTTTTCCAGTGGGATTATGTACTATGTTTGGCTTGGGATAATTGGGTTAGTGTAGTGATCATGTAGAGTGTTAGAAAATTCTGTGTTTTGTACGTGAGATAGAGTGCAAGGGGTTAGAATTGGCTTTTCTTTAAAAGTGGTAAAAGGTGTATGAAATAAGGATTGATTGTTGTTTTTTTTCGGATCCCTTTATTGGCTGACAACATCCTCTCTTTTTATAATGCACAAATTAGGGTTTTTTCCTAATGGGCCTAGTGCCCAATTAACCTAATAACCCAAAATAAACTAGACCAAAATTTATAATAATTTTATTATAATATTAACCCTGAAAAAAATAAAATACTAATTATCCTAAGCCTAATAATAATATAAATAATTACCATAAAAATATTATTTCAAATGTTTAATAATAATACTAAATCCTAATATTAATAAATAATAATGGTTAAAATAAATATTGATTAATTATTGTAAAAGAAATTAAACATTCTAAGGATAAATTGGGCCAGCTGATTGAGCCCAAATACCTGTTGATTACACTCCTATTTTAACTCGAAGCGGTTTATAAGAGAATGGGTTTAACAATAGAAATGTTAAACCCCATAACCCTTATTCTAATGCCCCTGACGAATTAATAGACGCAGATTTGATCGGGTAAATTTTGGGGTATGACAGTAACCGATTACCCAGAATCCAGTAATCGGTTACCCTGTAGCAGAATCAGTTTTTCTGCATTTTAGGGGTTCTAAACCAGTCCCAAACACTTCCAATTAATTCCCAACATCACATATGTAACTCCAATGAATTTCTAACATGCAACAATGATCCAAGGTACATATTATCCTCATAAAATATAATCTTATCATTAAATCAAGCATGCATCACATTAGCTCAATCTAAACCCTTGACATGCAAATTTTCCCCAAACTCTACCTAAGGTTTCTAATCTAATAGAACTCACTTTAGAAGAAGATGAAGATGATGATGGAACTGAGAGCAAGATGAAGGTAATGATAGAAGCAAAGCTGGAACAGGTTCTTGTGCATGCAAGAATGGAGCTTGGACCAAGTTTGGAAACTTTCTCCTCTTCCTCGCTTTCCACGTTTTTCTTCCTCTACTCTCTAGTCTCCAAAATTCTGGTTTTTAGAAGGAATAGAATAAGCAACCAAACACATCCCATTTCTATTTAAGAGTGAAAGTACCATATTGCCCCCATTTTTACTAATTGACCTAATTATCACATTAAGCCTATTAATAACAGGTGTATTATATTTATCTCATTAATCATACCACATCATCTTAGTGATAATAATCCGGACAATACAATATCGGGTATTACATTCTCCCCCCTTAAATATAATTCGCCCTCGAATTCGAACTTACCAGAACAAGTGAGGGTAGGATTCTCGCTTCTCTGACTCAAGCTCCCATGTAGCTTCCTCAGGACGCGTCTCGTCCCACTGCACTTTCACTAGGGGTATCTCCTTAGTCCGTAGAGACTTGCTAGCATGCTCCAAGATACGACAAGGTTGAGGATCATAGGAAAGATCTGGTTCCACCATAACAGAATTCGGAATAATAGGATGAAAGGCATAAGGTACAAACTTTCGGAGCTGAGATACATGAAACACATCATGCAGCCCGGATAGTGAAGGTGGCAATGCTAACTAATAGGCCACTTCGCCTACCCGACTCACAATCTGATAAGGTCCCGCGTATCTTAGACTGAGCTTACGCGTTTTGAACGGTCCTCCCAATCTCAATCTCGGAGTGACCTTCAAATACACATGGTCTCCAACTTCAAATTTCAAAGGTCTCCTTCGTTTGTCTACATAATTCTTTTGCCGGTCTTGGGCTTTCTTAAGATTATCTTGAATCACTCTGACTTTCTCAGTGGTCTCATGTATAATCTCTGGTCCAAGAATACTCTTCTCCCCTACTTCGGCCCAACACACTGGAGATCGACACTTCCTCCCGTATAGAGCCTCATAGGGAGCCATACCCAAACTAGCATGGTAACTATTATTATATGCGAACTCTACCAACGGCAAATGATCCCTCCAACTTCCACCTTCTTCCAGAATGCAAGCTCTCAACATATCTTCAATCATCTGGATTGTCCTCTCCGTCTTCCCGTCGGATTGAGGATGATTAGATGTACTCATATCCAGTCTAGTCCCCAATTCCTTATGAAACATCTTCCAAAATCTTGAAGTGAACTTTGGATCACGATCAGACACTATACTAGATGGTACACCATGCAACCGTACAATCTCCGATATGAAAAGCCTTGCAAGATGAATCACCTTGTGGGTTGTCTTCACAGGCAAAAAGTGAGCAGATTTGGTCAATTTGTCCACTACCACCCATATGGAGTCGTATCCACCTCGGGTACAAGGTAATCCCACAATGAAATCCATCGAGATACTATCCCACTTCCAAACTGGTATCTCCAATGGTTGTAACATTCCTCCTGGCCTCTGATGTTCAATCTTAACTTATTGGCAAATGGAACACTGTGCTACATACTCTGCAATTTCCTTCTTCATTCCTGGCCACCAAAAGTCTTTCTTCAAGTCCTGATACATTTTGGTCGATCCAGGATGAATAGAAAATCTTCTCTTGTGTGCTTCATCCAGAATCAAACGCTTCAATTCAGAATCACCCGGTATACATATTCTCTACTTAAACAAAATAATTCCATCAGGTGCTCTAACGAAATCAGGCATGCCGTCGCTAGCTTGTAATTGCTCATCGCACTCTTGTGATATCCGAATTCTTTCTCAAAGTACATTCTGGATACTCAAGTTACTAATCAACACACCATTAGGCGTCCATTAAAACTGAAGGTTAAGATTTCGAAACTTCTCCAATAATCCATATTCTAACATCATCAACTCAGCAACCCGAAATTCCTTCCTACTCAAGGCATCTGCCACTTTATTAGCCTTTCCTGGATGGTACTTCAGTTCAAAGTCATAATCTTTAAGATATTCCATCCATCTCCTTTGACGCATATTCAACTCCTTCTGGTCGAAAAGGTACTTCAAACTTTTATGATCACTGAACATCTCAAAGTGGACTCCGTACAAGTAATGTCGCCACACTTTGAGTGCAAAAACTATTGCAGCAAGCTCAAGATCATAGGTCGGATAATTCTCTTCATGAGATCTCAACTGCCGAGATGCATAAGCCACCACCTGACCATCTTGCATCAACACTCCGCCTAAACCTTTCTTAGAAGCATCACAGAATACTTCATATGATCGGTTTGGGTCCGGAATCACTAATACAGGTGCAGAAGTTAACTTATTCTTAAGCCTTTGAAAACTCTGCTCGCACTCGAAGTTCCACTCAAAAGCAACTTCCTTTCGAGTAAGTTTTGTCAAAGGTAAGGCTAGTTTAGCAAATCCCGTGATAAATCTTTGATAATAACCAGCCAATCCTAAGAAGCTTCTGACTTTGGTCACACTCTTCGGTCGATCCCAATTCACCACTGCTTCTACCTTAGAAGGATCCACTGCCACGCCTCCCCTAGAGATGACGTGACCAAGGAAACTTTCTTCGGATAGCCAAAATTCACACTTACTGAACTTGGCGTACAATTGTTTCTCTTGAAGAGTGGACAACACAATCCGCAAATGCTCTTCATGTTCTTCGGAAGTACGAGAATACCCTAAGATGTCATCAATGAAAATCACTACAAACTGATCTAGATACGGTTGGAATATTTGATTCATGTAATCCATGAAAACATTCGGAGCATTAGTCACACCAAACGGCATAACTAAAAACTCGTAGTGACCATATCGAGTTCTGAATGCAGTCTTAGGTACATCTGAGCTCTTTACCCGGATCTGATGGTACCCTGACCTAAGATCAATCTTCGAGAACACACTGGCTCCTTTAAACTGATCTAGGAGGTCATCAATCCGTGGTAAGGGATATTTGTTCTTTATGGTAACTTTGTTCAACTGACGGTAATCGATGCACAAACGCATACTTCCGTCCTTCTTCTTCACCAAAAGAACACGAGCTCCCCATGGAGAAACACTGGGCTGAATAAAATGCTTAGCTAGAATTTCTTCTAACTGGCTCTTCAGTTCTCTGAGTTCAATAGGAGACATCCTATATGGAGTAATGGAGATTGGGGCAGTTCCAGGAACAAGATCAATTGAGAATTCCGCTTCCCTTTCCGGAGGAAGAGAAGTGATATCCTCAGGAAACACATCAGGAAATTCGCACACCACCGGAATCTTAGGAAATTCCACCCTTACAGAAGGTTCCTTGGAAAGAACCAAAAGAAAAGATCTTTCTTGAGAAAAGAGATAATTGACTGCGCTGATCGTACCTTCTATAACCTTAGTAATTGCATCATCGGAAGAAGTCTCTTCTGCAAGAATAAATATGGCCTTCTCTTTGCAACCAAGATACACCGAATTAAGAGAAAATGTTAAGTGCCAAAATGTAGTTATTTTGTGTTTGTAAATAGTGGCACTTATCGATACTTTTTGTTAATACCGTTCGAATAATACCCCGTTTTGTGTATAAATACGTATACTTTGTGAATAGATGTATTTTCATATAATTTTATACTTTTTGATAGTTTTCTATTTATTTTGTAGGTATTAAGGCGTATTTGGAGCATGAGCAATAACGTGTCGAAGACACGGCTTCAAACGCGCGTTTTTGAGCGACGAAACCAACTCGTCAACGAATAAAGCTCAAAATCAAAGAATAATAAATCACCAATTTGGTTGATATGTTGTCATTGTTAGATAGGAAATTGAATAAGCTTTCCAACGCTTTGAACCGGGCACAAATCGGAGTTACGGTTCTCAAGTTACGTCATTTTTACTAAAAGCTATTTTTTCAAGTCCGCGTGTTGGGCGCGATGCGCGCTCCTGCGCGCGACGCGCGCTGGACAGAACTCAAAATTGTATAAATAGGCGAAAATCAGATTTCTTAGGTTATGTTTTGGGTATTTTTGAACCCCAACTCATCTTAGGTCATTTTTGGGTAGATTTGGCTTGGAAACACCATTGGAGCTTGCAATCAGATGATCGGAGGTCGAATTTCTCATCGATCGGAGTTGATAAACCAAGAAATGTTTGGTTCCTATTCTTCTCTTCTCTTTGTATTTCTCTTTTGGTGAGTTTGTATGTAAATACTCTAAACCCATGGATGTTTGTTACTCTTTGTACTAGTTGTATAATATATTTGCTTTACAAATCTTAATGGGTGTTGTTATACCCCAAAATTTGCCCACATCTTTTTCAAAAAGAAGGCAACAGACTTCTGTCTAAAAATTGAGAGTTTCATATAATTTTGGATTTTATTTCATAAATATCCTGATTTTATGAATACTTGGTTTTTAGAAATTTTTTTCTTATACGGTATTTTGGTTCGCTGTTGAATTTATTTTTACGCAAACGCCAAGTACTGTTTATCACTTCACACACGCTATCTATTTGAGATTTATTTACAGATAAATAGTACTGACGCAATTGGTACAGAATTTATTTTGCAGGCGCAGGGTCCGGGGATTCAGACTGTACTGGTAACAATTAAATTATTATTTCCCACTAATTTTTGTACTATATTCTATTATTTTCAAAATCTCTTTCTTTCTTTTCAAATATCTTTCTTTCAAATCAAATCCTAACTTTATTCTACACATTTCTCTTTTCAAACCCTACCATACACTTTCTTTCAAATCCTACTACCATTCAAATTTTCCTTTTTTGTACGGAATCACTTCATTCCCCAACGTCTCTATCCTTCTTTTCGTTCTATAAATACCTCTCATTTTTTCATAAAATCTCACATCAAATTTCATTCAATCTCTCAAATTTCTACCTCATATCTATTTTCTCTTCTTCCCCGGCAAAAAATGGCAAAGTGGATGGAGACACTTTTTCTTATAGTCATCACCATTGCTACGGTGATCATGTCCTTCTTCTGTCTGCATAGTCCTGAAAAATGCGGACCTGCGATGGTTACACTTCCGATCATCTATTTTCTGTTGGTCATAGCATGGATTATTAATCGTCATATGTAAAGTTTGTCGTATCTTCTGTTTTTAGAATGTACCGTTCTTTATATTTACCGTGTTGTTTACTACGTTTTGTTTAGGTAATATTTGTACTGTCAGTATTAAGTATTACACTATCTATTATATCGTCATTTAACTAGTAAGATAATATTATATGTGTTTATTGCTAGTTAAAATATTTATTTTTTTCTGTGCATTAAATCCTTTCAGTCTTATTATTTACGGTAATTTTGTTCTCGTACAGTGTACTTTAATTATTTATTATTTTTGTGTTTTTCTAAAAAATCATGTAAATAATTTCTCACCATTAACACAACAAAAACAAAAAGAAAAATTAACTTTAACTGTTGAATTTTCACTTTAACTGTTACGTTAATACCCGAACAGCCAGTTAACAGTCAAACCCAGTGACAGCACGTTTCTCCGTGTTTTGTACCATCAATCAAATCAATATTTTGCATTTTAAAATTCCAAGATTTTTGTTCTAGAAGTCTTCTGAATATCACATGATTAGCAGAGACTCAGCACTGCACAAAAATCAGGTACGCTTAACTGTCTCCTACACAAACAGTCCCTAACTAGGGTTTCTTGTTTTTTTCAGGAGAACAAGTTTTTGAGACCTCAAATGGATTTCATGGACCTCCATATATCTCAAAGTACCACCATACAAATTTTCAAACTTCAATTCACTCAGACGCACAGTCAGCAGTTCAAACAGTCAACAGACGACCCGTTTGACCAAAAAGTCAACAGACAGTCAAAAATGAAATTTTTTGTCAACATCCATATTTTGTCAAAAGATTCATCATTTGATCATTGGTTGATCATAATTCATCAAGGAAAGATCAAAAATCAACAAAACCCTAAGTTTCAAAATTAGGGTTTTCTCCTAAAAAGTCAACTGAACTTTGACTGGTCATAACTCTCTCATCCTTCATCAAAAAAATTCAAACCAAATCTCATTTTGAAGGAAATTCAATTATATTTCAAATTCAATTGGTCCCATGGTCATTAGATTCACCATTTGAAAAATATGAACCAAGACATTACAGGTCATTTTCAAAGTCAACAAAAGGTCACTTTTTTCAAAAGGACACACAAGGAGCATGGAAAATCATTTTGATATGAGACCAAAGACATTGGTTAGAGTACATCTTGAGGTTTCCAAAAAGTACAAGAACTCCTTCATATGATAAAAATTGAGGGATTTATGCCTTGTTGAAGTTGGCCATTTTTTGGGAAAATGCATGAAATCAACATTGATCAAAAATGTTTTTTTCCCAAAAGGGACCAAGTTTTCATGATCCAAACATGTTCCCCATAATGTGAAGGGCCTCCCACGACCAAGCCAAGGCCCATAGCATTTTTGTTCTTTTTTGGTTTAATTTTATCACATTTAAGATTAAATTGAAAAAAGAAATGGAAGGATGATATTATGTAGCTTGGATATTAAGCTAAGGCCATCAAGAAGCATTCAACTCTGCCACAAGAAACTACTACAGCAGAAGAGAGTGGAAAAATCAAGCCATGGTTGCTTGAATTCAAAGCTACATATATTATAATATTCAAGAATTCAACAAAATCATCAATGCTTCCTAGCTTAGTTTTTAAGCACTTTCTTTGCCTATAAATGAAGTATAACACTTCATCAATGTAAGAGACATGAATTTAGAACCAGACACTTGCCTGTAACACTCTTGAATCCAATTGAAATTTTCAAAGAAAATTGAAATTCGAATTTTCAGTTTAAGTTGTTTTTAATCCAAACTAAACACTCAAACATCATCTCTGAGCATCATTGAACCTTTTCCAATCAGTTTCAAGCTTTGAAACTCCAAGAATCGAGCACTATAGCTCACGGTTTGCTCGAACTAAAACTTGCAAAAATCTCATCATACATGCATGTTCAACAAGATGTAGACATATATTTTAATTTAGTTTGATGCTCTGATCATTTCTGGAAGTTTAATTGAAGTTTGGGGGCTTGTACACGAAACTACCATTTTAGGGTTCTTCATCTCAAAATTAGGGCTTTCCAAATTAGGCAAAATTACAGGTTCAAACATGTCCCATTGAATTCGTATGGACCAAACGAATTCAACCATGGCATCGCGCCAAATTTATATCACGTTTTGCTTGTATTCGCTATTTTTTGCAGGTGTAATAGGTGGGAGTTTTTACACCACCTGCAAATGAAAGGTGTAAAAGGGTGGTTCTGATGAAGAAGATGATTCGTGGCTCCTTCCCATTGGCTGGAGGGCGCGCGCGTGTTTTTTTAAAATGACCTTTGATTCAGTGCTTTGTAGGTTCTGTACATGCCATGTTCCTCAAATTCTGAACCATCAGATCATGCCAGCTACACATCTAACGCATCAAAACGCGCCACTATATCATAAACCACATTTAATTACCACACAGGATTACTATTAATATATTTTTCTATTTTTATTTAATTTTCTTTCAGTAATTAATTAAAAATTGTTTAAAAAATCCAAAAAATATAACAAAAATATTTTTAGGTTTATAATTTAATCTATTATTTTTTGATATAAAAATATTTTATTTTTCTTAAATATTAAAATATTTTGCATAATTAATTAGTATATATTTATATATTTGCTTTTTAATTATTTCAACCAATCAAAAAAATCAGAAAAAAAATTGTTCTTTATATTAAATTTAGTTTATATATTATAGACTAATTTTGCACATATTTAGTATAATTTTCTCTTTAAGTTCTAATTATTTGTATAATTATTTGTATAATTATATATTATTTAACTTAATAGTTTTCAAATCAATTTCAAAAATTCCAAAAAAATTAGTTTTCTTTTAAAATAATTGACAAGTATTTTGAACATATTTTAAACTTAATTTTTAGGTTTAAATTTTATTTCTACCTTTTTCCTCATTCTAATTAAATTAATCATGCATTAATTCTAATTAAAATCAATCATCAAAAAATCCAAAAATGTTTCTTTTATTTTCTTGCAATTTAAATTCCTAGATCAAGTGTATAGGTTGTCAAAATCACGTAAATAGCGTAGTTTACATTTCCCGCACAATCGATGTAATAGCGTAGATTTACTTTCCTCATTTTACATTCCCGCACTTTAAATTCCAGTACATATAAAACTGCGTGTATGTCAAAAAATAAAAAAACTGAAGCGTTAGGTCACTAACTTCAAAGATAAAAATATCTGAATCAAAACACAAATCACACTTGCACCTCTTAGGGTAATCCCTTTGTTACTCTTTTCAAAAATCCAATTCTACTGTTTCAAATACGAATTCAAACTTTTGTTTACATGTGGTAAAAGGAGAATTTTCTAAAAGAATTAGAAAAAGACCTTATAAATATAGGATAAACCTCCTAATTGCTTGCTCAAATCAAAACAACAAATATCTCACATATTCACCATTTTTTCAAAACTTTCAAAAAAGACAATACTTGGTATATATCCAAACAAGGATCATTACGAAGTTAAAGATCTTTTTTCAAAACATCTTTCGAAAAACAAAACACTTTGTATACATCCGCACAAGGATCATTACAAAGTCAATTCACAAAATGAATTTTAAGACCACATACAAGCATTTAAAGGCAAGACAAACGATTCAAAGAAGTGAGCCAAGCAACTAAGAGCCCATGGATAACCATGGATACAAAGGGTGCTAACACCTTCCCTTTGTATAACCTATCCCCTTACCCAAAATCTCTTAAAGGTCTTTTTCTGTTTCTTTTATAAACCTTTCCTTAATTGGTAAAATAAAAGTCGGTGGCGACTCTCTGATTTTCACAAACTCAAAAAGCAAAAGAAGAGTCAGTTTGCGTCTCACAAAACCGAGGGCGACAGAACTGGCGACTCTGCTGGGGATTTCAAAAAAAAAATTTCAAAAAAACAAAATGTTTTCAAAAAGGGATTACCTTAGAGATTAGGCCATTTCGATGTTTTCAATTGCTTGTCTTGTTTGCTTTATCTTTCAAAGGTTTGTTTGGGTATTTACTTGTGTGAAAGATTCTAACCCGAATCTCGAGATACCTTAAGTATGTGACAATAGACCAAGGAAACTGTACGGCATGTACCGATATAGTTGATCTGGTAGTCACCGTTAGTGCGACACTTTGGTTTATACTGATATCCCTTGAAAACGATCAAGGAGTATGTTAGGCTTCCGAAGTGTCATTAAACACTAATTTGTCTTAGAACCTTTAGTTGAACTTGACTTGTGGCCTATTAAGTGATTAACTTTGAAATTGATCGAAGTTAATTATCCTCGAGGAATGTTTTGACCGGCCGCCCGAGTGCCGTATTAAGATGTTGTCTCCAAGGATCATAGAACCCGAATACTATTCTAAGGCAGGTTTTAACCAACTCAACTTCAGTGGGGAAGGTATCACCTATCAAACTCATGCAAGCCTTTGAACCTAAGGCTATTGTTTGATTTGTTTGTGTTTGCCACATGTTTGACATCATGACATCATAAGCATCATAAGCATATCATTTTTCACTAATCATTTCAAGGATCAAAGAGTTTACCTTTGTTGTTGCAGGTAATGGCTCCCGCTACCAGAGATTATGTCCGAATCAACATCTCAATAATACCATCTGAACTCAAGGACTTAATATCAGAATTTCCCGGAAATGCTCAATTCACTGAAAAGCATGGTCACCTACTCCATTTGGTTACCTCAAAATTTGAAGAAGACATGATACGGGTCCTGTTCCAATTCTTTGATCCCGAACATCATTGTTTTACATTTCCTGATTCCCAGTTAGTACCCACTTTGGAAGAGTTTTCTGAACTGATTGGGTTACCTGTTCGAGATCGATTACCTTTCACTGGTTTAGAAAAGATTCCAAAGCCAGAAACCATTGCTGTTTTCTTACATTTGCGAAAGTCAGAAATTGAGTCCAATTGGGAAACAAAGAGTGGAATCGAGGGTTTGCTTGCTAAGTTCTTAATGGAAATGGCTCGATTACTACTAAAAAACAAAAGTTACCCAGCTTTTGAGGAGGTTATGGCTCTTTTGATATATGGGTTGGTTTTATTCCCTAATCCCGACCATTTCATAAGTGTGCATGCTATCAACATTTTCTTAACCCGCAATCCGGAGCCTACTTTGCTGGGAGACATCCTATATTCTCTACACACTCGTACCATGAAAAAACGAGGAACTCTTATGTGTTGTGTACCACTACTGGCTAGATGGTTTACCTTACACCTTCCCCGATCAGTGTTGAGAAACGAACAAAGGATGCAATGGTCTCGTAGAATCATGTCTTTATCTCGTTCAGATATCCGGTGGAACAACTTCTTTCAAAGAGACATCACTCTCATTGACCATTGTGGGGAGTACCCTAATGTGCCACTCCTTGGCATTAAGGGAGGCATCACCTACAATCCCTCTTTAGCTTTACGCCAATTCGGATATGCACGAAGTAACGGTCCTCATGACATGATTATCCGTGGCATTGTGTTCGACTACGAAGATGATTCCCAAAGACATCGACGAAGGTTTATACATGCTTGGGGCAGTGTCTACAAAGTAGAAAGCAAGACTTTCGGACAGTGGAATTCAATTCCCATGGAACCTTACCTCAAATGGGTGCTTGCCCGTGCTCAAAAGTTAATCATGCCATATCCCGCTATCCTACTGATCCGCTGTCGCGCGCGGATAAAAAACGAGTTATTTTGTATAAAAGCAGTACAGCGACAATGGCTCGAGTCGTATCGCAAGGATTCTTGGTATTATTAACTAAAAGCAAATTCGAAATTAGGGGAGGTTTGGTTTAAGGTTCAATTTAACAAAAAGAGCAAATAAGTGATTTTGAAAAGTGATTATAAAATAAGCTGTTCTACTGTTCGGGTTCCCCACTTATCATCGGTAATTATAAATCTAATCCCAAGCGAATTCTATCCCCTATTCGATTACAGCAACAATAAACAAGCGAGATTGATACTATACGGTTTATATTCCTATTATCCGAATTAAGCAAACGGATTCAGCACTCATGAATTAAGCAAACATGAATTGACATACGCGAGTTAACGATAAAGCAACGTTAAATCATGAAACAGATCAAGAAACATAAACTGATCAAATTTAATCAATAATATTATGTATGAATCGAATTAAGCATGCAACACATATATAAGATTATTGAAAGGGAAAAGAATTGGGATTAAATTATAAAACCTCAAAGATTCGGTGGAACATGAACAGTAGATCAACGATAGGATTAGTTCGCCATAGGATTCGTCAAAAGCTTGCCAAAATTTGTGAATGGAAGATAGATGAACAGTAACTGCGGCTGCCTAACCTAAGTCAAAGCCACAACCCGTTTTACAATCCAACTGGGTCAAACATACGACCCAGGCCCAAAACCAATTAACCCGAAACTTAACTAAAGCTAGTGCTGCAACTTCAACGCATTTTCTGGCCCTGCTACAGTCCGATTCTGACTTTGACTCCAACATAAGAACTGTAGCTCTTTCTCTTAGCTTTCCGGCGATTATTAGAACGCCTCAATCGGACTCCTGGAACTCCAGATATGATCGTTTCCGTGCAGACTGTTATTGCTGAAAAATTAATACGAAAAACAAATAAGTGCAAAAATAAAATAAAATATAAAAACATATTAAAACATAAAAATAAATAAAACAAACCGAAGAAATGCTTGAGTACAAACATGGAAGAACGTGCATTAAAATGCACTGATTAAATTCCCCCACACTTGAACTTTTGCACTCCGAGCAAAATGAAAAGAAAGCAGAAAAACATCAACAGTTACTCATCCTAGGCTACAGATCTTCTTCGGGTGAGTTTGCATCGACAGGTACTAATCTTGCACACTAAGGACATCGTAAGAACACTAACCACAAATATGCAGACATAAGGCTCCTAAATACACAAACCAATTCAAATCATATTATTATACCATAGCCTAACTTACTCATCCTTTTTGCTCTTTTTCATTCAGGCGCAATCACATTAAGCCCGTTATCTCCACACACTTATAGCAGGACAACCGGTTAGTGGCTCTGATCCTTTTGCACGGGGTTACGGTACTTGCGTGGCATAACCCTTTGCTTACTCAGATGTAGTTGCGGGGGATCGGACCGTAATCCTCCCTACCAAGTTCAGCACCAGAAACCGCTGAACCAACTAACAAAGAGTTTTGAAAACTTTTTTTTTTTAAAGATTACACAACCGTTGGGTTAAGTGACCGGGTGAGAATCACCAAACTTAGAAGGTGTATTACCTTTTTCTTTTCTCTTTTTTTTTTCTTTTCGGACCATTCACTTATATTCATCGGCTTCCTGCGTAAAGTGTGTGAGAGATGGTGCCGACTGCTGAAATAAACTACTCAAGGGCTGTCAAAGAATGAGAAATTAAGGCTATAACATAATAACAAATTCAAATCAATTTCCGTATGCATGAGACTTACGGTGTTAGAATGATACCGATCTTGTGAACTTTTCCCAAGTCTCCGCAAACCCGACTCAAATCAGTGTGTAGCCTAAAACTTTCAAGAAGATGCATTTTTTATTGAAATTAAACAAAATACTAACACACAAAAACAAATAAAACACACAATTTCCTCCCCCACACTTAAACTAAGCATTGTCCTCAATGAAAAGACATTACTAATAAAGTAGAGAGAAGGAAAGAAGGACTCCCTGATCAAGTTGCAGTGTAGTCAGGTGCTTCTAAAGAAAGCTCCTTTATGCTGACATTTTCAGGCACCGAACTTTCATGGAATAACTTCAGCCGCTGCCCGTTAACCTTGAAGACTTTGTCAGTACCTGCACTTTTTATTTCTACTGCACCATGAGGGAAAACATTAGTAACAACAAAGGGGCCAATCCATTTGGATCGAAGTTTCCCAGCCATAAGCTTATGGCGGGAGTTAAACAGTAAAACCTGTTGGCCCACAGAAAATTCCTTCCTAGAAATCATTTTATCATGGAAGTGCTTAGTTTTTTCTTTATAAATCCTACAG
This sequence comes from Vicia villosa, assembly GCF_029867415.1. Classification (NCBI taxonomy): domain Eukaryota; kingdom Viridiplantae; phylum Streptophyta; class Magnoliopsida; order Fabales; family Fabaceae; genus Vicia; species Vicia villosa. The sequence continues at coordinate 249,146 of NW_026705882.1, read as the reverse complement.
CTCTCATAAGCCTCTAATCTAAGCTCTTCCAACTGTTGCAATTGGAGTTTTCTTTCAATACCTGCTTGTTGCATCTCCAAATTACAACTCTTCACCGCCCAAAAAGCACGGTGTTCTATCTCAACAGGAAGATGACACGCCTTACCAAAAACAAGTCGATAAGGAGACATCCCAATGGGTGTCTTGAAAGCTGTCCTTTGAGCCCAAAGTGCGTCTTCGAGACGACGACTCCAGTCTTTCCTGTTTGGCTGCACCATTTTCTCTAAAACCTGTTTGATCTCCCTGTTGGAGATCTCAGCTTGCCCATTAGTCTGTGGGTGATATGCAGTAGAGACTCTGTGCACAACTCCATACTTTCGGAGTAAGGCTTCCATGGTGCGGTTACAGAAATGAGTGCCTTGGTCACTTATGATAGCTCGCGGTATTCCAAACCTGCAAAAGATATTAGACCTGACAAACTCTGCAACAACTTTAGAATCATTAGTCCTAGTGGGGATAGCTTCCACCCACTTTGAAACATAGTCAACAGCAAGCAAAATGTAAAGGAAACCAAATGATACAGGAAAGGGACCCATGAAATCGATCCCCCATACATCAAATACCTCACAGAAAAGCATAGGCTGCTGAGGCATTTCACTCTTGCGAGTGATGTTTGTACCTGCTATCTGACACTCTTTACAAGTGCGATAAATCTCAAAAGCATCCTTAAAAATAGTTGGCCAATAGAAGCCTGAATCAACGACTTTTCTCGCAGTCCTTTGAGGACCAAAATGTCCGCCGACTTGAGATGCATGAGAAAAATTCAAAATTGACTCAATCTCATTGTCGGGAACACATCTCCTGATTACCTGATCACTACCAAACTTCCATAGATATGGATCATCCCAAACATAATATTTGGCATCACTTTTGAGTTTGTGAACCTGTGATCTAGATGCACCTGTAGGAAAAACACCAGCAACAAGAAAATTAACAATGTCAGCAAACCAAGGTGTAATCCCATGCAAAAGAAACAACTGCTCATCAGGAAAATCATCCTTAATAGGAAAAGGATCTTCATCTCTCTCTATCCTGCTCAAGTGGTCAGCCACTAAGTTCTCAGCTCCACTTTTGTCTTTAATCTCAACATTAAACTCTTGGAGCAGCAACATCCACCGAATCAATCTCGGTTTTGCATCCGACTTCTTCAGCAAGTACTTTAAAGCTGCATGGTCAGTAAAAACAACAACCTTGGAACCTAGCAAATAAGATCTGAATTTGTCAAGAGCAAAAACAATAGCTAGCAGTTCTTTTTCAGTGGTAGTGTAATTAGACTGTGCAGAATCTAAAGTCCTAGAAGCATAGTAAATAACATGGGCAGCCTTGTCAACTCTTTGTGCAAGGACAGCCCCAACAGCATAATTCGAAGCATCACACATAACCTCAAAAGGAAGTGTCCAGTCAGGGGGCTGAATGATGGGAGCGGAGGTCAATGCTTTCTTCAAGAAGTCAAACGCTTGTTTGCATTTGTCATCAAACTCGAAAGTGACGTCATTCTTCACCAAGTTCGACAGCGGAGGAGCTATCTTGCTGAAATCCTTGATGAAACGCCTGTAAAAACCTGCATGACCAAGAAAAGAACGAATCTCGCGAATGCAAGAAGGGTAAGGCAGTGTAGAAATCACATCAATCTTAGCAGGGTCAACAGAAATTCCTTTTTCAGAAATAATGTGACCAAGAACAATTCCCTGCTCAACCATAAAATGACACTTTTCATAATTCAACACAAGGTTAGTCTCGATGCATCTTTCTAAAATCAAGTTTAAACTGTTCAAGCATGCATCAAAAGAAGAACCATAAACAGTAAAGTCATCCATAAACACTTCCATGCAATTTTCAATAAAATCAGAGAAAATACTCATCATGCATCATTGGAAAGTGCCAGGAGCATTGCAAAGGCCAAAAGGCATCTTCCTGTAAGCAAATGTACCGAATGGACGCGTGAAAGTGGTCTTTTCTTGATCTTCAGGTGCAATATGAATCTGAAAGTAACCTGAAAAACCATCAAGAAAACAATAATGTGATTTACCAGCTAGCCGTTCAAGCATCTGGTCAATGAACGACAAAGGAAAGTGATCCTTTCTAGTAGCCTGGTTTAGTCTCCTGTAATCAATACAAACTCTCCAGCTATTCTGGACTCTAGTGGGAACAAGTTCATTCTTTTCATTTTTAACCACTGTGAGTCCAGATTTCTTAGGTACAACCTGCACTGGACTTACCCACTTACTGTCAGAGATAGGATAAATGATACCTGCTTGCAAGAGTTTGGTTACCTCTTTCTTTACAACATCAAGAATCAAAGGATTAAGCCTCCTTTGGGGCTGCCTTACTGTTTTCGCTCCATCCTCAAGTAAAATCCTGTGCATACACATCGAAGGACTAATACCTGGAAGGTCGGCTAATGTCCACCCGATTGCTTTCTTGTGCCTCTTCAATACCTGCAAAAGTCTGTCTTCTTGATTTAAATCAAGGTTAGAAGAGATAATAACAGGAAGTTTTTCATTATGCTCCAAGTAAGCATATTTCAGGTTCCCAGGGAGCTCTTTTAGCTCTAAGGACGGGGGCTGAATGATGGATGGAAGGCTTGGGGCAGCCGGGATGTCAAGAGCATCGACGGCAAAAACAACCTCATCGGTAACAACTTCACCTGTAGGAAATGTATCAGGCTGCAAGGAAGCATCAATCTAAGCACAAAGGACACAAACGTTAGTGTCAGTGCAGTCAGGACATGAATAATCATCATCAAAATCAGAGAGAGATGGAAAATCAAATGCAAATAATTCAGAATAACTCTCATCAACTAGTTCAGAAATCAACTCAATGTTAAAAACCGAATGCTCCTCCACAGGGTGTTTCATGGCATCGAAGATATTAAATTTTGCGACGATGTCACCAAATTCCATGGACATGGTTCCATCATCAACATCAACTTTTGTCTTCGCCGTTTTCATGAACGGTCTGCCTAAGATGATGGGAGCTCTGCTTGACTTAGTTTCTCCTTCCATGTCCAGAATGTAAAAATCTGCAGGAAAAATTAAATCGTTAACTTGAACAAGGACGTCTTCCATTATGCCGGTGGGACGTGCATTGCTCCTGTTCGCCAGTTGAACGATTAAACCTGTATGCTGCATGGGACCAAGGCAAAGGTTATTATAAATAGAAGTAGGCATAACATTAATGCCCGCTCCTAAATCAAGCAAACAATTATCAAATTTCTTATCCCCGATGGTACAAGGAATAGTAAAAGTTCCCGGGTCCTTGCACTTTTGTGGCAAGACCTGAGAGATGGCCGAAACACTTTGTTCGGGCTGAATGAAAGCAGAGATGCTTCTTCCCAAGTTGACTCTGTCACTTCCTTTTACTTTTCTCTTGTTTGTACACAAATCCTTCAGAAACTTTGCATACCTTGGAACTTGCTTAATCACATCAAGAAGCGGAATATTTACCGCTACTTTCCTAAACATATCCAGAATTTCTTTTTCTTTGTCTCCCTCCTCAATTCTTTTATTTTTCAGAACTCTATGTGGGAAAGGAACTGGTGGCACATACTCTTTTTCTTTATTTTTTTCAGTTCCGACCACAACAAAAGAAGGAGAAGAAAGCTCAGCTGGAGAAGGCTCAGATGGAGAAAGTTCAGAAGTTACCTCAATGAATTTTTTATTCTTTTCAGGGGCTGTTTCTGTAACTTTTCCGGATCGTAAAGAAATAGCGCTGACATTAGCATTACCATTCGGATTGACAACAGTTTGTGCTGGAAGTTGGTTCGAACCTTGAGCTTGCATATTATTTATTTGAGTAGCAAGTTGTCCCATCTGTGTGGTCAAGGTCTGAATGCTAGTGTCGGTTCTTTGTTGAAACTGAAGGTTGTTCACGGCCATTTGCTTAACAAGATCTTCCAAGGATGGTCCGGAAGTAGTAGCTGGAGGGGTGTGATGTGGCTGGGGTAATGGAACGGTAAGCTGTTGTTGGGAAGGTTGCTGATTTCCATATCGGAGGTTGGGATGATTCCTCCAATTGGGGTGATATTTGTTGGTAGACAAGTCAGGGGTGTTATTGTACCTGTTCTGGTTGTAAAGGTTGGCTACATAAGCTTGAGGCAGCTCGGTAACAGTATCATCTTTCAGAAGAGGACAAGTATCAGTGGGGTGATCATGAGCTGTACAAATGCCACATACAGTTGTTGTTTGAGGTTTCGCTACTGCAAGTTGTTTAACTAAAGCGGTCAGCTCATCAAGTCTGGTTTCTAAAGCTCTGTTCGAGGAACCTTGAATTTGATGTACACCCTTGATCTGGACAGAATTGGTTCGAGTGGTGAACTGCTGGGAATTTAAGGACATATTTTCAATGAGGGCCCTGGCAGCAGCTGGAGTTTTGTCAACAAGTGCTCCACCACTAGCAGCATCAAGAATGTTTCTATCCATAGGTAACAACCCCTCGTAAAAGTACTGAATGAGAAGTTGTTCGGTAATCTGATGTTGAGGACGGCTTGAAACTAACTTCTTGAACCTATCCCAATATTCAGCCAATGACTCGTTGTCTTGTCTAATACCACATATTTCTTTTCGGATTGAAGCAGCTCTAGAGGCAGGAAAGTATCGCTCCAAGAACACTCTCTTCAGAGCATTCCAGCTTGTGATTGAATTCGGTTCGAGATCATATATCCAGTCCTTCGCTGCACCCTGCAAAGAAAAAGTAAAAGCACGAAGTTTGATATGATCTTCAGTGATCCCTTCAGGCTTCAATGGTGTAGAGCACACCACCTGGAATTCCTTCAAATGTTTGTGTGGATCCTCACCTGCAAGACCATTAAACTTTGGCAACAAGTGTATTAAACCCGATTTTAATTCAAAAGGAACAGCAACAGCATCATATTCAATACACAAGCCATTATAATTAACATCAGGGGCTGCAAGTTGCCTTAGAGTTCTATTTTCAGCCATTTCAAAAGACAATTCAGAATCAGAATTAAACAAATTATGCAAATAGTCAGACTCAGAATCAGACTCAGCTATGGTCGGTGAAGGTGAACTATTGCTAGCCTGGACTGCTCTACGAAGTGTGTGCAAGGTTCTCTCTACCTCAGGATCAAAAGCAACAAGTTCAGGACAAGAAGACCTAGTAGCCAGGACTAGTGCACAGCAATGCAGCAACAATCGTGAAAATGCCAACTATGTCCCTAAAACAACACAATGAAGCAAATCGATTAAAAATAATTCAAAAAAATAAACTGACACCGAAAATAATCTAATGAAGTAAAAATAAAATTTTGATATTTTTTTCGGAATTTTTCGACTCTATGAAAACAGAAAATAAATCATTAAAAATAGTAAAAAGGCTTTTTTCGCGATTTGAAAATTTTGTCACGTAACTACTCTGTGGTAAGTGACTTTTGATCAGGGATTTTTTTCACACCTAACTGTCGGGACAGATTTTCGAAACGGTGAAATTTTCCCAAAAACGGATTTTTCGACTTAAAAGGCGTTATGGCCGAAACCGTGAGGAACCTATGGCCAAAACACAAAAACACTACACCTAAGACTCTAATATCAGTTAATATTCACAAGAGTCCCCGGCAACGACGCCAATTTGATCCGCTGTCGCGCGCGGATCAAAAACGAGTTGTTTTGTATAAAAGCAGTACAGCGACAATGGCTCGAGTCGTATCGCAAGGATTCTTGGTATTATTAACTAAAAGCAAATTTGAAATTAGGGGAGGTTTGGTTTAAGGTTTGATTTAACAAAAAGAGCAAATAAGTGATTTTGAAAAGTGATTATAAAATAAGCTGTTCTACTGTTCGGGTTCCCCACTTATCATCGGTAATTATAAATCTAATCCCAAGTGAATTCTATCCCCTATTCGATTACAGCAACAATAAACAAGCGAGATTGATACTATACGGTTTATATTCCTATTATCCGAATTAAGCAAACGGATTCAGCACTCATGAATTAAGCAAACATGAATTGACATACGCGAGTTAACGATAAAGCAACGTTAAATCACGAAACAGATCAAGAAACATAAACTGATCGAATTTAATCAATAATATTATGTATGAATCGAATTAAGCATGCAACACATATATAAGATTATTGAAAGGGAAAAGAATTGGGATTAAATTATAAAACCTCAAAGATTCGGTGGAACATGAACAGTAGATCAACGATAGGATTAGTTGGCCATAGGATTCGTCAAAAGCTTGCCAAAATTCGTGAATGGAAGATAGATGAACAGTAACTGCGGCTGCCTAACCTAAGTCAAAGCCACAACCCGTTTTACAATCCAACTGGGTCAAACATACGACTCAGGCCCAAAACCAATTAACCCGAAACTTAACTAAAGCTAGTGCTGCAACTTCAACGCATTTTCTGGCCCTACTACAGTCCGATTCTGACTTCGACTCCAACATAAGAATTGTAGCTCTTTCTCTTAGCTTTCCGGCGATTATTAGAACGCCTCAATCGGACTCCTGGAACTCCAGATATGATCGTTTCCGTGCAGACTGTTATTGCTGAAAAATTAATACGAAAAACAAATAAGTGCAAAAATAAAATAAAATATAAAAACATATTAAAACATAAAAATAAATAAAACAAACCGAAGAAATGCTTGAGTACAAACATGGAAGAACGTGCATTAAAATGCACTGATCACCTACCTGTGACTATTGAACCAGAAGTCGAAGGGGAGGAACCTCGAGTTATTCTACATCAGGACATGCCAACTGACCTGAAAGAGCTGCAGAAATCTTGGGTTCAGCTAAAGGAGGAAAGAGACACCTTCAAAGCATACTGTCAAGACTATGAGGGAAAAGTGTTGGAGCTCACCAAGCAACTCCATGAAGAACAGCAGATCAATACATTCTTGGGTGCAAAGAGAAAGCGTTCGTGGGAAGCTTGAAGGATCTCTTATTTTCTTTTATGCTTTATCTTGTAAGCCCGAAAGAGGCAAAGTCAAAAAAAAAAAAGAAAAAAGACAAAAAGACAAAAAGAAAAAAAAGAAGAAAAAAAATGTTCGACTAATAAATGTTTGTTTTTTTCTTTTTAACAAATCTAAACTCTAAGATCCTTGAAAACATTGCATATACATTTCATTCATAAACATTGCATATACATTTCATTCATAAACATTGCATAACAGGTTCACATGATGGGTTTCTCATCTCCTCGCTGTTTATTACAGTTAGAAAGGATGGAATCTGAAGCAAGCATCAAGAATCTCGAAGCACAGAACGCCCATGTTCAGGTAGCAATTTTGGAATTAGCAAAGGGGCAACAAGAACTGAAAGCCCTGATGATCAAGAAAAAGAAAAAGCCCAAGGGATCTGTAGTTTTGAGCCACCTCGTGAGAAAAGTCAAAATCCCAGCCAGGAGGCCTAAAAATGCGCCAATCCCTGAAGAGGTCGGTGAAGATGACCAAGGGGACAATCACAGTAATCAGGGTTCTGCCAAACCTGACGAAGAAGATTATCATTCCGAAGACGAAGGGGGTGATGATAAATACCAGCAGTTGGAAGAACGCATGAAAGCCATGGAGATACAGAAAATACCTGGTTTAGACTTCGACGACCTTGGACTTGTCTCAGATATTGTTATCCCTCCAAATTTCAAAGTTCCTGTCTTTGTAAAGTATGATGGAGTCTCTTGCCCAAAGTTGCATCTAAGGTCCTATGTGAGGAAGATATTACCTCATACGGCAGATAACAAATTATGGATTCATTTTTTCCAGGAAAGTCTATCAGGTACTCAACTCGAATGGTACTACCAACTGGAAAGTACAAAAGTTCACACCTGGGGAGACCTGGCTGCTGCTTTCTATAAACAGTATCAATACAATGCTGACCTTGCACCAACTCGTACTCAATTACGAGGCATGACCATGGCACCAAAAGAAAGTTTCAAAGAATATGCGCAAAAGTGGAGAGATCTAGCTGGAAGGGTTCAACCACCCTTATCTGATCGCGAGCTAGTTGACATGTTCATGGGCACTTTAACTGGCCCGTTCTATAGTCATTTGCTGGGAAGCTCATCATCAGGTTTCACTGACCTGATACTAACTGGAGAGCGTGTCGAAAGTGGCATTCGAAATGGAAAAATTCAAGTAGGTTCTTCCTCTGGTACTGCAAAGAGACCCATTGGTGGGAAAAATGAGGTCAATACAATGCAAAATCAGAAAAGTCGCAAAAGTGAACATCACCAATCTATAGGGGCAGTCTTGATCTCTGCATCTGCACCTCAAAAAGATCAACCGCCGAAGTATACGCGTCGACCCGACGCACCGAGAAGGAATTTCACTAAAATCAATATGCCAATCTCTCAAGCATTGCAACACTTGTTAAAGGCAAATTTGATTATATTGAAAGATCCTCCGAAGAATGTCAACACTTCATCTCCTAGTTAACGCCCTGACGCAACATGTGCATACCATTCCGATTGTCCAGGACATGACGCAGATCACTGTTAGGCTCTGAGGAACAAAATCCAAGACATGATAGATGCTGGGGAAATTGAGTTTGATCCTCCAGAAACTCCAAATGTCATCACTGCACCTATGCCAAAGCACGACAAGACTGTTAATGCTATCATAGACACTGTTTATATCTATGATGTGAGAGAATTGTCAACTCCGCTCCTTGAAGTTAAAAGAAAGCTAATACGAGCTGGTTTCTTTCCAGGTTGCGACCCTGATTGCTCTTATTGTGCACACCTACCCAATGGCTGTGAGAATTTGAAAATGGGAATTCAAAAATGGATGGATTGTCGTGTCATTATGTTTGAAATGCTCTCTTCTATGGACGATTTATGCGAAGTTTTTGCAAACGGGATGAGAATAGAGGACGTTTCAGTGGTTTCTAACATACCATTGAAAATCCCTACCAAAGCTCCCTTTAAAATTTCTGCTGCACCCAGAGTAGCATCTGTAATCATTACCAATCCAGCTCCATTTCCATATTCCACCGACAAATTTGTCCCGTGGAAATATGACACTGAAGTTTATGTCCATGGAGTTAAACAAAAGGAGGCTGTAAATCCAACTGTCGATAATATTGTGGGGACTAGTAAGATTACGAGAAGTGGAAGGATCTTTTCGCCAGAAATTTCTCCAAATGATGCTACTACTCCCATCCAGGTCCCAGTTTCTAATCAAGATGTCAATGCTCGAGGCAAAGAGCCACTGGCCGAACCAGCTCAAGTACCCGTTGAAGTCCTTGTTGGAGGAAATATTGAAAATCATCTGCAAAAGTGATTACAATACTGTTGAACAACTGGGGCACACTACTTTAAAGATCTCAATGCTATCTCTGCTAAAGTATTCAGAAGCTCATGCTAAAGCTTTAATGAAATTCTTGAAAGCTGCCCATGTACCACAGGAGATTTCAATCAACCAATTTGAAAATTGTGTTGCTAGTCTTACAGTGCACAACGGTCTCGGTTTCTCCGATGCTGATTTAACCCCTGCTGGGAAAAATCACAATAAAGCCCTGCACATCTCTATTGAATGTAACGGCGCCACTTTGTCTCATGTGTTGGTAGAAAATGGTTCCTCGTTAAACGTATTACCAAAAGTAGTACTGGAAAAACTTGACTTCGAAGGAGTTGTGTTACAACCAAGTGATGTGGTGGTAAGAGCCTTCGATGGGTCGACAAGAACGGTATATGGAGAAATTAGGCTCCCAATCAGAGTGGGCTCTCAGGTCTTTGATTCTACCTTTTCTGTGATGGATATTCATCCAACATACTCCTGTTTACTAGGACGCCCTTGGATACATGGGGCAAACGCTGTAACTTCTACCCTGCATCAGAAGTTAAGGTATCCAGTAAAAGGCAAGATCGTCACAGTCCATGGTGAAGAAGAATATGTGGTTAGCCACCTGAGTAACTCCAAGTATGTTGAGATGGATGGAGAATTCATTGAAACCCCCTGCCAAGCTTTTCAGGTGGTCTCTCCTGATGTCTCTACTGCCAAGCACATTTCTGTTAATCCTGCTATAAAAATAAATCCAACAATGGCTTCTCTCAAAGATGCAAAAGTTGCAATCAAAGAAGGTGGTGGCACAGCATGGGGACAACTCATTGATGTGCCTTACAAATTCGACAAGCTGGGTTTGGGCTATGCTAATGGAACTCAGAAGAACAATCAAAGTCTTCATTCTGGAGGGTTAATGACACATTTCATCAGCCAAGAAGTGAATGCTATTGAAGACGATGGAATGATTCAACAATATCCCAATGGAGTTCCACCTGTATCCATGGAAGTTTGGGACACTTTGGGAGAACCAAGTGGCAAGTATGACTTTATGGTAAAGTATACTGCTCCTCCGAGTTTTTCGATTGCCATCGAAGACATTGTCCCGACTGGATGGGATAATCAGTTCGAGGATCACAAAAGTCTCACAAGTTCCATTACTGAGCAATATCAAAGTCCACCTAAAGAAGTTTGGAATACTTTAGGAGAGCCAAGTGGCAAATATGACTTTATGGTGAAATATTCCGCTCCTCCGAGCTCACAAGTCGCCATTGAAGACATTGTCCCAATTGGATGGGATGAACATTGCGAAGACAATTTCACTCCTGGAGAAGCCTGGGAGATACCAATTAACGAGGGTTATTTTCTGTCACAGTACACTACTCAGCAGAATGCACAAGTCTCTATCCAAGACGTCATCCCGACTGGATGGGACGGCCTTATCGAGTATCTCTCTCAACCAACAGAGATACCTCAACCTAGATCCTCATATCCAACAGATCATCCTGCTCATCCTGAAGGATCAACAGCTCATCTCGTCATCAAAGAAGTCAATGTTGTGGGAGACACAGAAGACAACTGCTAGTGGGGCAACTGGATATTCCCCGCTCACAACAATGGGTTGAACAACTGGGAAGCTGAAGATGTCATCTCCTTTGATCAGGAGTAAATGCATTTTCCTGTTTTCACTGTCTATATGTTCAAAAATAAAAATGGTTCATGTACTACCGAACCATGAGCTTGAAAGCCGTGTGCCTTGCCCGAAGCACACTGGTCCTTTTTATAAGGGTTTGTCATATCATGATCATATGTTCATATAATAAAATCATGGGACGTTTGCATGTTCAAATTATTGCGATCCTTTTTATTCATTTCTTCACTTTGTTTTCAAATAGCTATGTGTTCTTACACACATCCACATAATAAATGTAGATTCACATTCACTCTGGATCCTGTCGATAACGGTTCTGCTATTGCCAATCATGACTTTGAAAATCCGATCTACCAAACTGAGGACGAAAGTGAGGAAGATTGTGAAGTACCTAGGGAACTTGCAAGGCTGTTAGAACAAGAAGAAAAAACTATACAGCCGCATGAAGAGCCAACTGAGGTTATCAACCTGGGCAGTGACGAAGAAAAGAAAGAAGTCAGGATAGGGGCTGATTTAGAAAACAATGTCAAACAAAGACTGATTCAAATGTTACAAGACTACGTCGAGATATTCGCTTGGTCTTATGAAGACATGCCTGGTCTCGACACGGATATTGTGGTCCATCACCTGCCAATCAAAGAAGGTAGCACTCCAGTTAAGCAGAAACTACGGAGAAGTAGGCCTGACATGTCCAAGAAAATCAAAGACGAGGTTGAGAAGCAATTCAATGCTGGCTTTCTGAAAGTTGTAAGTTATCCTCCTTGGATAGCTAACATCGTGCCTGTGCCTAAAAAAGACGGGAAGGTCAGGATGTGTGTAGACTACAGAGACCTGAACCGGGCAAGCCCCAAAGATGATTTCCCTTTACCTCACATCGATGTACTGGTTGATAATACTGCACAATGCAAAGTATTTTCCTTTATGGACGGATTCTCCGGTTACAATCAAATCAAGATGGCACCCGAAGACATGGAAAAAACAACCTTCACAACACCCTGGGAAACCTTTTGTTACAAAGTAATGCCCTTTGGTTTAAAGAATGCTGGAGCAACGTATCAGCGTGCAATGGTAGCTCTGTTCCATGATATGATTCATCAAGAGATAGAGGTTTATGTGGATGATATGATTGCAAAGTCCAACACCGAAGAAGAACATTTGGGTCATCTGCACAAGCTGTTTGACAGACTCAAGAAGTACAGGTTGCGACTGAATCCAAACAAGTGTACCTTTGGAGTAAGATCCGGTAAACTCTTAGGTTTCATTGTCAGCAGCAAGGGTGTTGAGGTTGATCCTGCCAAAGTCAAAGCCATTCAAGAAATGCCTATACCCCGTACCGAGAAACAAGTCAGAGGATTCTTGGGACGTTTGAACTACATAGCCAGATTTATTGCCCATATGACTACTACTTGTGTGCCAATCTTCAAATTGTTGAAGAAAGATCAAGTGGAAAGATGGAACGACAAATGCCAATCAGCCTTTGATAAGATCAAAGAATACCTTCAAAAACCACCAATTCTGTTACCACCAGTGGAAGGAAGACCTTTGATAATGTACCTAACGGTGTTAGAAGACTCAATGGGGTGTGTACTGGGGCAACATGACGAGTCTGGCCAAAAAGAACATGCAATCTACTATCTTAGCAAAAAGTTTACTGATTGTGAAACAAGATACTCACTACTCGAGAAAACTTGTTGTGCCTTGGCATGGGCAGCTCGCCGATTAAGACAGTATATGCTAAACCATACCACTTTCCTGATCTCCAAGATGGATCCTATCAAATATGTGTTCGAAAAACCTGCTCTCTCTGGAAGGATAGCAAGATGGCAAATGATTCTAACAGAGTGTGACATCCAGTACACTTCGCAAAAGGCAATAAAAGGAAATGTGGTAGCTGATCATCTGGCTCATCAGGCAGTGGATGATTACCAAGCATTAAACTTTGACTTTCCAGATGAAGACATTATGTTAGTCACTGACTACAAACAACCAGGACCAGAGGGAGGACCCGAGCCAGGATCTCGATGGACTATGGTGTTTGATGGAGCCTCTAATGCGCTTGGCAATGGCATCGGAGTTGTGATCATTTCTCCTACAGGAGGTCATACGCCATTCACTGCCAGATTATGTTTCAACTGCACTAACAATATAGCTGAGTATGAAGCATGTATTCTGGGTCTCAAAGCTGCAATCGATTTAAGAATCAAGGTCCTGGAGGTCTACCGAGACTCAGCGCTTGTAATTTATCAAGTCAAAGAGGAATGGGACACAAAGCACCCGAATCTAATTCCTTACAAAGAATATATGCTGAGTTTGATTCCTTACTTTGAAGAAATCACTTTTGAACATATCCCGCGCGAAGAAAACCAACTAGCTGATGCTTTAGCTACCATGTCATCTATGTTCAAAGTCAGGTGGGACAATGAGGCGCCAATGATCACCATTTATAGACACAATGAACCAGCCTATTGCAATGAGATTGATACCGAAGGAGTGGAAGAAAAACCATGGTTCCATGAAGTAAAAAGATATCTCGAAGCCCAAGAGTATCCTGAAGGGGCGTCCATTAACGATAGAAAGTTTCTAAGAAGATTTGCGGCCAAATTCTTTCTAAGTAATGGAATCCTGTACAAACGCAACCACGACTCGACTTTGCTTCGTTGTGTGAACAAGAAGGAAGCAGAACAGATTATGGAAGACATACACGATGGTGCCTTCGGTACTCATTCAAGTGGACATACAATGGCTAAAAAGATCCTAAGAGCAGGTTACTACTGGTCGACCCTGGAGACAGATTGCCATCATCACTCCAGAACCTGTCACAAATGCCAGATATATGCCGACAAGGTGCATATACCGCCAGTTCCATTAAACGTTCTGACAGCTCCCTGGCCTTTTGCAATGTGGGGTATTGATATGATTGGAGAAATCAAGCCTACTGCTTCCAACGGACATCGTTTCATACTGGTCGCTATTGACTACTTCACAAAATGGGTAGAGGCAGCCTCGTTTGCTTCAGTTACCAAGAATGTTGTAGCCCGGTTTATCAAGCACAATCTCATTTGTCGGTATGGCATCCCTAAAAGGATCATCACAGACAATGGCACAAATTTAAATAACAGGATGATTACCGAACTCTGCACGCAGTTCAAGATCAAACATCATAATTCCTCTCCATATCGACCAAAGATGAATGGCGCGGTGGAAGCTGCCAATAAGAACATCAAGAAAATCATACAAAAGATGACAGTAACCTACAAAGATTGGCATGAGATGTTACCTTTTGCTCTTCATGGTTATCGCACATCAGCGCGTACTTCAACAGGGGCAACTCCATTTTCCTTAGTCTATGGTATGGAGGCAGTTCTCCCAATCGAAATCCAGATTCCTTCCCTAAGGATCATGAAAGAAGCCGATCTAGACGAAGACGATTGGATTCAGACTCGATTGGACCAGATAAACTTGATCGATGAGAAGAGACTTGCGGCTATTTGTCATGGTCAGTTGTACCAGAAACGTATGATCAAAGCCTTCAACAAGAAAGTCAAGAGTCAGACATATCAAATCGGTGATTTGGTTGTCAAACGCATCATCCTACCACAGGGTGACCCCAGGGGCAAGTAGACTCCCACCTATGAGGGACCATTTGTAATCAAGAAAGTATTCTCCGGCGGAGCTATGTTGCTTACTACTATGGACGGAGAAGATTTCCCACACCCTGTAAATGCGGACATAGTCAAAAAGTACTTCGCTTAAAGAAAAGAAAAGCTCGCTAAGTTGAAAACCCGAAAGGGCGACTTAGGCAAAAATGAGCGTCTCGGTGGATTGAAAACCTGAAAGGGCGATCCAGGCAAAAATTAGAGACTAAAAAATAATTATCCCGGTAGGCTGAAAACCTGAAAAGGCAGCCTAGGCAAAAGTTAGGGAATAAAGCATACGACTATGTCCCGTTTGGCTATTTACTCACATTCAAGGTTCAACAAATCAAAGGCACTAATCAGTCCAATCATTTTCTTCCAACAAGTGAGGGATGAGATACTCGAAGACAAATTGGCAATAGCAGAATTGAAACTTGACTGGATTGTTTCCACATAGCTATTTTACTTTTCAAAGTTTTATGACAACTTCCTACTACTAGGATTGTTGTCTCCTTGTACTAATCCGCCTGTTATGGCCCTCTTTCAAAATCAACACAATTTACGCTAAAATCAATGTTTTCACTTTTTCTGTTTTGAATGCATAAACGTCCCAATGATAATTTTGAATGAACATATGCATTTGAATATGATTAACAAGAAAAACAGGAATAGCATTCAGGTAATGTCCCAATCATCTGGACATCGTTCCAACACCAGCATCGGAAGAAAATTTCCCCAACAGAGAGGCGTTTCTCAGCAGAATCCCTGATGAGATTTTTCTCTCCAACAAGGTGATTCGGGAAACCTTATTCCCCAGCAGGGCTGTTCAAGATCACTATCCCTAGAAGGTGTGATCCTCCACATCAAGGCCTGATCAAATAGTGCATCGGAGGATTACCTATCTCTCTTATTCAAGTTACTTTCATCACCAAGTGGTATTCAAAGATCCTTCAATAGAACATTCTGGTTCGTAAGAAAGTTCCCCAGCTGAGTGTACTCAAGCAGGGTAGCGAAGATCGTCAAACATTCATAATGCTATCGTTTCCAAAACAGCAAGCAGAGATTTATTTTCCCAACTAGCAGTTTGATACGCTCTAAACTGCATAAATCATGCATCATACATCATACGCATATTCATACATATCATATAATGTTTCATGACAAACTCATACATAACATACACGGATCCATTTAGTTTGAGAATCTCAACATATACATTACATGCATCATGACATTGCATATCACTAACTTGATTTTTCAGGTGGACGAATATCCTCAGCAAGTTATCTTCAATCACGAGCATTCTTTTCAGATATAATCAAACCAAAGATTCACTCTGAAGAGCTCTAATTCTAAACAAGCAAAGCGGATCTAAGTTGATACCTTGGACGGTTCCTTCATGATCTACCTTCAGATCTAAGTTGATACCTTGGACGGTTCCTTCATGATCTACCTTCAGATCTAAGTTGATACCTTGGACGGTTCCTTCATGATCTACCTTCAGATCTAAGTTGATACCTTGGACGGTTCCTTCATGATCTACCTTCAGATCTAAGTTGATACCTTGGACGGTTCCTTCATGATCTACCTTCAGATCTAAGTTGATACCTTGGACGGTTCCTTCATGATCTACCAGTCAGATTTAAGCCGATATTTCAGACGGTTTCACGACGATCAATCTTCAAGATCTAAAAGCAGATACCTCGGACGGATCTGTAACAATCAGCATTCAAAAATTCGAAGCAAAAACTTTGGACAGTTTTGTAATAATCAACCTCAAAGATTTAAAGCGGTAACCTCGGACGGTTCCGTAACGGTCAACGCAGAGGTTTTCAAATCCTTCATCAAGATATAATCAATGGATTCATTCTGATGAACAAACCATCAACACATTTTCCAGATGGCATCTGAAGGCCCATCTCAGGAAATGTTTTGATCTGCAGACAACATTTCTCAGACGACATTCAAATGCAATTTCCAACATCACTGTCGGTGGAGGTAAGTGCAAATTTCAGGGCATCTAAATATTCAATCATCTTCTACCTTCAGATTCCAATCAGGTTTAAGAAGATTGAATAGGGGCAACTGTTATACCCCAAAATTTGCCCACATCTTTTTCAAAAAGAAGGCAACAGACTTCTGTCTAAAAATTGAGAGTTTCATATAATCTTGGATTTTATTTCATAAATATCCTGATTTTATGAATACTTGGTTTTTAGAAATTTTTTTCTTATACGGTATTTTGGTTCGCTGTTGAATTTATTTTTACGCAAACGCCAAGTACTGTTTATCACTTCACACACGCTATCTATTTGAGATTTATTTACAGATAAATAGTACTGACGCAATTGGTACAGAATTTATTTTGCAGGCGCAGGGTCCGGGGATTCAGACTGTACTGGTAACAATTAAATTATTATTTCCCACTAATTTTTGTACTATATTCTATTATTTTCAAAATCTCTTTCTTTCTTTTCAAATCTCTTTCTTTCAAATCAAATCCTAACTTTATTCTACACATTTCTCTTTTCAAACCCTACCATACACTTTCTTTCAAATCCTACTACCACTCAAATTTTCCTTTTTTGTACGGAATCACTTCATTCCCCAACGTCTCTATCCTTCTTTTCATTCTATAAATACCTCTCATTTTTTCATAAAATCTCACATCAAATTTCATTCAATCTCTCAAATTTCTACCTCATATCTATTTTCTCTTCTTCCCCGGCAAAAAATGGCAAAGTGGATGGAGACACTTTTTCTTATAGTCATCACCATTGCTACGGTGATCATGTCCTTCTTCTGTCTGCATAGTCCTGAAAAATGCGGACCTGCGATGGTTACACTTCCGATCATCTATTTTCTGTTGGTCATAGCATGGATTATTAATCGTCATATGTAAAGTTTGTCGTATCTTCTGTTTTTAGAATGTACCTTTCTTTATATTTACCGTGTTGTTTACTACGTTTTGTTTAGGTAATATTTGTACTGTCAGTATTAAGTATTACATTATCTATTATATCGTCATTTAACTAGTAAGATAATATTATATGTGTTTATTGCTAGTTAAAATATTTATTTTTTTCAATGCATTAAATCCTTTCAGTCTTATTATTTACGGTCATTTTGTTCTCGTACAGTGTACTTTAATTATTTATTATGTTTGTGTTTTTCTAACAAATCATGTAAATAATTTCTCACCATTAACACAACAAAAACAAAAACAAAAATTAACTTTAACTGTTGAATTTTCACTTTAACTGTTACGTTAATACCCGAACAGCCAGTTAACCGTCAAACCCGGTGACAACACGTTTCTCCGTGTTTTGTACCATCAATCAAATCAATATTTTGAATTTTAAAATTCCAAGATTTTTGTTCTAGAAGTCTTCTGAATATCACATGATTAGCAGAGACTCAGCACTGCACAAAAATCAGGTACGCTTAACTGTCTCCTACACAAACAGTCCCTAACTAGGGTTTCTTGTTTTTTTCAGGAGAACAAGTATTTGAGACCTCAAATGGATTTCATGGACCTCCATATATCTCAAAGTACCACCATACAAATTTTCAAACTTCAATTCACACGCACAATCAGCAGTTCAAACAATCAACAGACGACCCGTTTGACCAAAAAGTCAACAGACAGTCAAAAATGAAATTTTTTGTCAACATCCATATTTTGTCAAAGGATTCATCATTTGATCATTGGTTGATCATAATTCATCAAGGAAAGATCAAAAATCAACAAAACCCTAAGTTTCAAAATTAGGGTTTTCTCCTAAAAAGTCAACTGAACTTTGACTGGTCATAACTCTCTCATCCTTCATCCAAAAAATTCAAACCAAAGCTCATTTTGAAGGAAATTCAATTATCTTTCAAATGCAATTGGTCCCATGGTCATTAGATTCACCATTTAAAAGATATGAACCAAGACATTACAGGTCATTTTCAAAGTCAACAAAAAGTCACTTTTTTCAAAAGGACACACAAGGAGCATGGAAAATCATTTTGATATGAGACCAAAGACATTGGTTAGAGGACATCTTGAGGTTTCCAAAAAGTACAAGAACTCCTTCATATGATAAAAATTGAGGGATTTATGCCTTGTTGAAGTTGGCCATTTTTTGGGAAAATGCATGAAATCAACATTGATCAAAAATGTTTTTTTTCCAAAAGGGACCAAGTTTTCATGATCCAAACATGTTCCCCATAATGTGAAGGGCCTCCCAAGACCAAGCCAAGGCCCATAGCATTTTTGTTCTTTTTTGGTTTAATTTTATCACATTTAAGATTAAATTGAAAAAAGAAATGGAAGGATGATATTATGTAGCTTGGATATTAAGCTAAGGCCATCAAGAAGCATTCAACTCTGCCACAAGAAACTAGTACAGCAGAAGAGAGTGGAAAAATCAAGCCATGGTTGCTTGAATTTAAAGCTACATATATTATAATATTCAAGAATTCAACAAAATCATCAATGCTTCCTAGTTTAGTTTTTAAGCACTTTCTTTGCCTATAAATGAAGTATAACACTTCATCAATGTAAGAGACACTTCATCAATGTCAACTTGCCTGTAACTGTCGCGGGCGAAAAATCGTTTTGTTCCTCTTTTTGGTGGGATGAGACACCTGATGCCTTCTTTGGGCTCGAGTGCTCATAAAAAATGATTTTTCTTTTGTTCCGACCAAACTTTTTATTATTTCCAAAGGAGGAAAAGGAAAAAAGCTGCAATAACCTAAAAGTGGGGGGAGAGATCTTGGGTAAGAGGGTTGGTTATACGAAGGGAAGGTATTAGCACCCAACGTATCTATAGTACTCTATAGGATTCTTTATTGTTTTTCATTCCATGTTGTAGCGGTAAAAATGTGACTCGAGCGCGTTTTCGCGCATTCGAAGTACAACAGAGTCGCCACCGAACTTTATTTATTCCAAAAAGGAAAGGGAAAATATCGATAAAACCCACGAATAAAAAGAAAACGGATAAGATGGTCATCGCAACCAAATTAGGGTTCGGGCGTCGGTTAAGCAAGGGGAAGGTATTAGCACCCCTCACCTCCATCGTACTCGATGGGACCCATTTAGTTAGTTTCGTGTTTGAGTGTTAGCATAATGTTTACGTTCTTTAGCTTATTAAACGAGAAAAGATAAAAGAAATGATTTTTAGGTTTTTTTATTATTGTGAAGAAAAAGAAATGTTTTTTATTATTATGCTCGCCAAGATGTTTGTATCTTGTGCCTACGTATTCCCTAGTGCAATGGGAAAGTCAGAGCAATCGTAGTTCGGGCTAAGAACCACGAAAGTTTGTTGGTTGATTTTAGCGAGAGGTACTCGATCGCTTTCAAATGAAAATACTACGCGCACATGGATATGAGATCACTACAAGAATGGATGACTAAATCAAGAGTGAGACGAGATTTTGGCCATCATCGCATTCGAGTGGAAGATATTCGATCTTCACATGTGGAAGTATGTTCGTATTGAAAATTGATTAAGTGTCTCGTTTATGAAAAGAGTTTTAAAAGCCATAAGGCAAAAAGGTTTGAATGAAATTGAAGTTGTGTTTTAAAGGGACATTTAGCAAAGGATTGAGCATAGGTGTGCACCTAGCGCGTCTTTACCCAAGGTATTGAACAGGAGCGAGCCCCATTGTCACTTGTTGTCCTTGTTAATTAATGTATTCAAAAGATCAAGGTATTCAAGAGGTGTGCACCCCTTGTCACTTAACCTCTTGGTTTGCTTAAAGTGTTTTAATTCAAAAGATCAAGGTATTCAAGAGGTGTGCACCCCTTGTCACTTAATCTTTTGATTTGATTAAAAAAGATTCGAAAGATCAAGGTATTCAAGAGGTGTGCACTTCTTGTCACAGGATCTTTCGGTTTGATTAGTGTGTTTTGATTCAAAGGATCAAGGTATTCAAGAGGTGTGCACTTCTTGTCACAGGATCACTTTGATTTGATTAATGTATTTGGATTCAAAAGATCAAGGTATTCAAGAGGTGTGCACTTCTTGTCACTTGATCACTTTGATTTTATTAATGTGTTTTGATTCAAAGGATCAAGGTATTCAAGAGGTGTGCACTTCTTGTCACTTGATCACTTTGATTTGATTAATGTGTTTTGATTCAAAGGACCAAGGTATTCAAGAGGTGTTCACTTCTTGTCACTTGATCACTTTGACTTTATTAATGAAAGGTTTTTAAAAAAGTATTAATCCAAAAGAATCGAGGTATTCAAGAGGTGTACACCCCTTGTCACACGATCTTTCGGTATGATTAAGAAAAAAGAGTTTTCAAAAAGGAGAAGCTCGACGTTGGATCGAGAATTATTTGAAACGACTTGGCATTGGACCAAGATTTATTGATTGAAGGATTGAAATTAATCTAATGTTTTTGGTATTTTTAATATGAGAAGTAAAATCTAATTAAAACATATTTTTGTTGGATCTTTAAGAAGAAAATAAAATATAAAATAAAACATGTTTTTGTCATTTTAATATAAGGAAATAAAAATAAATACTAACATAAAAAAGTAAAAGTAGTTAAATAAAACAAAGTGGGCTTAAAACTAACGTAGAATGGGGGTGTACTGGACTAGCGAAGAGGTGATGATATACATATGAGGCGCTGGGAAGATAGACTGGGCCGCACAGTCTTGGCCCAAAATTAAATTCAAACCAAACTCAAGGTATATGAGCAGAAATTCGTTGGGCTTTTTGCACAACAACACAATTCGGCCCACACAACAAAAACACAAAATCAAACCTAACCCTAAAAACAAATTGGAGCGGCCTCTTTCATCTAAAGTGGTCCCTCTTCTCTCTCAACTCTCACGATTCTCACGCTTCTCTCACGATGGATTTCGGAACAGCAACAACAAGCAGCGTTCCTCACATCTCTCTCACGATCTCTCGTGAATCTCTCAGTCTCGCTATTCTCTCGATTCTCGCAACAACAAAGAAATATCAACAAAAAACTCCATCGATCTCTCTCGTTTTCACACTCGGTCAAAATCTCTCTGTAATCATCTCAAACATTCAAGCATTCACACGAAAAACAAACACAAAGCAAAAGATTGATCATGGTTTGAGGTTTACGGAAGGAAATCACAACAACTACATATCAAGCATGGGACATAAGCATAAGAAATTTAAAGGATTCAAACCGATATGGAGCTCGTTGATTGAAGATGATGGAATGCCGCTCAATGCTCTTGTTGTTTCGATTTGTGATGCGATGTCAGTGTTGGTTCTGAGTTGATGTCATGGAGCTGTCTCGGATCGGAGAGCGCTGAAGGTTTGTTTGGTTCAGTGAGGTGAGAAGTTTCAGTGAGTTTATGGTTATTGGAGGATTCTGAGGTGATTATGAAGTGAAAGTTGAATGGTGTGGAGAATGTATGTAGGCTATCTGTGTTCAGTGGAGGTTATGAGTGGTGGTGAGGTAGTTTGTGAATATGAGTAGCTTCGAAGGTGAGTGTGGGGTTTAAGGGCTCGGTGAAGTTTGTGGGAATTTTGGAGGAAGAGTGCTATGTTTTCAATAGAGTTTTCAGTGCATATTTTTCTCCTCTGTTTTTCTCGCTGTGGCCCCCTTTTGTGCTGTGTATGATACTCCATTATATAGAGCTGAGATTAGGGTTTTGAATTGAAATTGGGGGGAAAATTTGAGATGAATTTGAACAATTATACCAAGCTGTATCTTCTACTTTTTTGTGCAGAATGTTGCTATGCCATTTTGGTGAAAATTTCGGTTTCTTGTGTTTGGCATGTAGGAGCAGGGATTTGCAGCAGTGAGGTGCAGAAACAGACTTTGTTATGTTTGGCATTTGGACCAACTAAGAAACGTGACGAGGGACCACATGGGATAAAAAACATCTTGGGCTTGAATATAAAAAACAAATGTGTCTCACAATAAAACAAACTCTCTTTTTGTTGCACTCTTTTTTTTTTTACTAAATAATAAAAAAATGCAAATTAAAAAATAATACTAACTCTGAATAAAAATAAGTAAATTAATTAACCTAAAACTATTTTTTTTATGTATTTTTTTAATTAAATCTAACTAAAAATTAAATCATGTGAAAATGCGAATAAAATCTATTTTTTGCTGACTTTAGTAAAAGTCTATTTTTTTTCAAAATATGTAAAGTGCGATGATTGGATGTACATGAAATGCGAATGTGACATGACCATATAAAAAAGACTAGGTCAAAAATTGGGGTGCGACACATGTTATGGTGGAGGTTCTGTTGTGAAATAGGTGGGACCTAAGGTGTTTGTTTGATTATGCTCGCAAAGATCATCGCGATCCTCTGCATACATATCCCCTAGAGGGAATCAGAGCATCTGTAGCTCGGGGTCTACGGGTGCTAAGGTTTGAATGGTTTTTTTGTTTTGTTTTGCTCGCCAAGGATCGACCTTGTGCCTACGTATTCTCAAAGGGATGTTGAGAAAGTCAGAGCAATCGTAGTTCCCACTTATGCTAGTGGAAGCAAAGGAAAAGAGACAAATGTCATCTCAATGTTCGATGTATCTAATCTATATCATCACATACATCTGTTTGATTTTTGTTTGAAAATCTTTTCATTATAAGCCCTGGGCCATGCCACTTATGGCGCTTAGAATGATAAAGATGTTTTTGTTTGTTTAACCAGCCTTGTGGCAAAAACTTTCAATGAAGTCAGCCTTGTGACAAAAAGTTTTGATTAATCAGCCAGCCTTGTGGCAAAAGTTTCAATGAAGTCAGCCTTGTGACAAAAACTTTGATTAATCAGCCAGTATGGTGGCAAAACGGTTTGATTGATTAGCCAGCCTTGTGGCAAAAAGAAGTTTGATTGATTAGCCAGACTTGTGGCAAAAAAGTTTGATTGATTGATTGTTTGTGATGATATAGAAGAGATACTCCTATCATAGAGATGATAAATGTCTAATCTCCTAGGGTATTTGATTTGGATATTGGGGGATGCTTATAAGAAGCCCGTGGGTCCTTGTACGAAGCCCAAGAGGAGGCTATCCGAGGGTCCTTGCATTGTAAGCCCAAGAGGAGGCTATGGGAGGGACAATCCAGGGTCCTTGCATTGTAAGCCCAAGAGGAGGCTATGGGAGGGACACTCGTTTGTACAAAGCCCAAGGGGAGGCATGGTATAGTTGGTTTGAGCTCTTAGAGCGATTTCACCGGGAAACCATACTCTATGTCCTAACCTAAACTAGGGGAGATTCTTTGCACGAAGCCCAATAGGAGGCTATGGGGAACCTAGTGTTGTACTAAGTTGAACAAGCACACATATCACACATATGAACAAACATGAACGAGTATGAACAAACATGAACAGGTATGAACAATTATATATATGACAAAGTGTGTGTATATAATGGAGTTTATGAAGGAAATATA
Organism: Vicia villosa; assembly: GCF_029867415.1. Classification (NCBI taxonomy): domain Eukaryota; kingdom Viridiplantae; phylum Streptophyta; class Magnoliopsida; order Fabales; family Fabaceae; genus Vicia; species Vicia villosa. Next base: position 225,184 of record NW_026705882.1, on the reverse strand, counting down.
CCTGTAAGCATGATCCATGTGTATACACGGGGGCTCGGGACTCATACTCGGGGAGAGGCCCATTGAGTTTATTCAACAGCTATGTAAACAGGTATTTACAAAGGGGCTTGGGACTTATACCTACATGGAGGCCCATGGTATTTTTGGGAAGATTTGAAGAAACCTTCATTTTTGTTTTTGTATTTTTGGAGTTTTAATGATCGAGATATGTACAAAAGGCGTACAATGAAATACCGAATTTCATGTACAGGAATGGGTATGTAACAAAGGGCTTGGGACTTATACCTACATGGAGGCCCATGGTATTTTGGAAAGTTTTGTTTCTTTGAAGTTTTGTTGTTTTGAAAATGATTTGAAAATTGTTTGAAAAGGTTTTATTTTGAAGAAGTTTTATTGTTTAAAGAAAAAAACTGTACAAAAGGAAAAAGGAGTGGGTCTTATACTCTCTAATATTCGAGAGGCCCCCACATCGTTTTGAAAATCAATTGATCAATTAAAAAGATTTAATCAATAGTTTCAAAAAGAAATGGTTTATTGTTTCGAAAAGAATGATCGTTTGTTTTAAAACAATTTGAATTTGACAAAAGTCAACTTAATTAAGTTAAAATCACATTTTAATGCTTAATTAAGACCTAAGTGATTAGGGTTTGATCACAAAAATATTTACAAGTGATTAGGTTTGAAAATTAAATGAAAAAAACAATATTTAAAGTATTTAAAAACACTTAAAAATGTATCATTTTAAACCTAATTAAAAGCATATTAAATAAATCCTTTTTTGTGATTTTTTTTGATATTGTCAAAATATGTATATTAAATAAGAGGTGTGTAAAAAATGAAGAGAAAATGAATTAATTTGATTGGTTAATTAATGGGTTAAAGTTGTAAAGAAAATAGAGAAAAATAGTGATAAAAAAATGGGTTTTGTCTACACAAGGGCTTGAACCCACGCTCTCTCTCTCACCGGCCAAAACACTTACCAACTGGGCTGCGCGCGCAGCTTGTAAGACACACGCGTTCAATTGATTATATTTTAAACTTGATATTTGAAATTTCTGAAACAAAGATGGCGCCAAGAACACACCTTAAACTGATTTTCAAAATTCTTTAAAACTGTGTTGTTTTGGTCAATCAAAGGGTCTATCTCACTCGGTTTTTCACGAAGAACATGATGGTGCCCTCATAATTCATTTATTTTCACTCTAAGGGGGTCAATTTTCGCATGAACATGAAGAACCCTAAAACTGAAATTCAATGTGAAATCGTGTATGTGCAAGTTATGATGCAATTGATTGAGGGTTAATGATCCTCATAGGTGCAGAAACAAGATGATATGCTCACATTTCATTTATGATGCGTGCAAATATGAGTTTGAAGTTCAAGTGACTTGCCTTCAAAAACGGCCAAACTGGAAATCGAATTCTGCAAATGAGGGCTCCCAGATGTTGTTTCTTCATCTGAACACCTTCAACGAACCTTATGAAACATGTTTGAATGCTTGGAACTGTTTGGATTCATCTGTGTAAAGCTATGGAACCCGATCTGCAGTATGGCTCAAGTGAGAATCATGCTATGTGATTTTGGAGTTACAGGTCATGGATGATGGTAGGAATAGCTCATATATGGTATATAGGATGTGTTTGGATGATTAGCTTAGACAGAAATGAGCTTGGGTGAGATTTGGCATGATAAGGCTCAATATGTGTTCATATGGAAGTGAGGTAGTGATTTTGAGTTCTTGGTGTTTTTGGGGTGTATGGATGGATCAAACAACTTCCAAATGATGTTTGTGAGTTGTGGGAAGCATCATTTTGCTCAGAACTTCAAAGGTTTAGAGGTTGAGCATTTTACCTCTTTGAAACTTAAGAAACTTGCAATTCAAGAAAGAAGAGAGAAAACCTATAATTGTGAGGTTTTGGTGTGAATTGAAGAGTGATTTGCACCTCTATTTATAGGCCAAGAGTTCTGAACTCAGACCTTTGCAAGTTGATCAAGAATTGGTGATTTGGCTTAAGAGATAAAAAGGAATCTTTTACATTTAATGCAAAATGGTTAAAGTGACCAAACCATGGTTAAAACTCAAGCTTCTTATCTGAAGGATAGAAAAACACTTAGAAAGGGGGGGGTTTGAATAAGTGTAGCTTTAAAAACTCGACAGATAAAAATAAATTGCACAGTTATTTTTATCCTGGTTCGTTGTTAACTAAACTACTCCAGTCCACCCCCGCAGAGATGATTTACCTCAACTGAGGATTTAATCCACTAATCGCACGGATTACAATGGTTTTCCACTTAGTCAGCAACTAAGTCTTCCAGAGTCTACTGATCACACACTGATCACTCCAGGAACACTGCTTAGATACCCTCTAAGACTTTTCTAGAGTCTACTGATCCACACGATCACTCTAGTTACAATCTGCTTAGTTCACTCCTAAGACTTCCTAGAGTATTCTGATCCACACGATCACTCTAGTTCCTTACAACTTAATGTAATTCTAAGAGTATTACAAATGCTTCTTAAAAGCGATAATCACAACTGTGATATTTCTCTTAATCGTTTAAGCTTAATCTCACTAATGTATTACAACAGCAATGTAGTGAGCTTTGATGAAGATGAAGATTCTGAGTTTTGATTTGAACAGAGTTTCAGCAAGTTGATATTCACATAATAGATGTAGAATTCGTTAACCTTGCTTCTCATCAGAACTTCATATTTATAGGCGTTGGAGAAGATGACCGTTGAGTGCATTTAATGCTTTGCGTATTCCGTACAGCATCGCATTTAATGTTATACGCTTTTGTCAACTACCTCGAGCCTTGTTCACGCTGTGTCTACTGACGTAGCCTTTAGTAGCTTTTAACGTTCCTTTTGTCAGTCAGCGTAGCCTGCCACTTGTACTTCCTTCTGATCTGATGTTTGTGAATACAACGTTTGAATATCATCAGAGTCAAACAGCTTGGTGCATAGCATCTTCTGATCTTCTGACCTTGAAGTGCTTCTGAGCGTGATAACATCAGAACTTCAGTGCTTCTGTTCTCTTGTTCTTCTGATGCTTCCATAGACCCATGTTCTGATTCTGCTTCGACCATCTTCTGATGTCTTGCCAGACCATGTTCTGATGTTGCATGTTGAACCCTTTGAGACAAAGCTTCTGAGCGCTGAATTATGCGTACTCTTTATATATTTCCTGAAAGGGAAATTGCATTGGATTAGAGTACCATATTATCTTAAGCAAAATTCATATTATTGTTATCATCAAAACTAAGATAATTGATCAGAACAAATCTTGTTCTAACAATCTCCCCCTTTTTGATGATGACAAAAACATATATAAATGATATGAATTTGCGATCAGAAAGAATAGACGGCAAAAGACAAATTACACAGCTATAGCATAAGCATATGAATATGTCTCCCCCTGAGATTAACAATCTCCCCCTGAGATAAATAATCTCCCCCTGAAATAAATACTCGAAGAACTTTAATAAAAGACTTCCCTGATTATTTCGGTAGAGACGATCATATAAGCTTCTGTCTTCATAGAATTCATAGCTTCTGACTTCTGCTTCCATAGGACAGCTTCAGAACTAGAATTTCCTTAGATCCCTAGAACACTCACAGCTTCTGATTCCTGCTTCCATCTAGGACAGCTTCAGAACTTGAATTTCTTTGATCTTCTGAACATTCACAGCTTCTGATTTCTGCTTCCATTCAGGACAGCTTCAGAACTTGAATTTCTTTGATCTTCTGAACATTCACAGCTTCTGATTTCTGCTTCCATTTAGGACAGCTTCAGAACTTGAGTTTTATGGATCTTTAGAACATTCGCAGCTTCTGATTTCTGCTTCCCTCGGATAGCTTCAGAGCTTGAATTTCTACCAACATCACTTCATGCTAGATTTGTATCAGAACATTGTTGAATGTACCAGAGCATCATCTGAGCAACTCTACATCCTGAAATGTTACAGAACCAAAAAACTAAACGACAAAAGTCAGCATGAACGAGTTAGAACGTAAAATGTATATTCTAACACATTATATGTATCAGAGCTATAACATTATATGTATCAGAGCCATATAGGCTTAAATAATGTATCAGAGTAAATAGAATTTTGTCAAAACAAATAGACAAATATGGATCAAATTCTATTATCAGTGCTTCTGATTCATTCTTCTTTCTTGCTTCTGATTTCTGAAGCTTGACAGCACTCAGCTTGCTTCAGTTTTCATGGTTTTGCTTCTGTGTTTGCTTTGAAGATTTTCTTCACTTCTTTATACCTGCAAAACACTTAAACCATATAGAACTTGCAGTTCTTGTTAGTGAATGTGTGGGAGCTTTACCCAGCAACTGATAGATTTAATCAAATCATTTATCATTTATCTTCTCCCCCTTTTTGTCATAACATCAAAAAGAATATAAAAAAAATTCAGATGCATAAAACGACAAATAAAAACACTGGAATGTAAAAGCAAAGAAACTTTTCATTGATAATCAAAAGATATTACAAAAGGTTCCTATGTTTAACAAGATGAGAAACATTCCTAGCAAATACATAAAAAGTCATCCAAAGAGGAAATGACTACAAAAATTAAAAACAGCACCCTAGCAGGACACGCTCGGTGTCAACCCATCAAGAATCCCTGTGGACTCTTGTCTTCCAGACTAGAACCTCCACTGTAGGAGAGATCCAAGTGACCAAAGAGGAAGAGAGGGACAGTTCACAGACAGAGAGCTAATGTTGCAAACGGGGCTTTCCCTTAACATAGAAGTTAAGAATATCATTCTTAACCTCCTCCCATAACTCAAGAAAGTCTTCTGTCTTTGGGTGAAAGTTGATAACAACATTAAAGAAGAGGTCTGACTTGAGAGGTATTAGGAGAGCCATCCCGAGATATGCAGAGATCTGTCGCCTTTGAGTCATAGATCTTCAACAGGCTTAGAGTGAACGCTAGGTTTGAGCTAGGATTTTTTTTTTTTTTTTTTAAAAAAAAAATGTTTGAGCAAGAGACGAAAAGAGAGAGAGAGAGAAAAACTTGATGAGGAATGCAAAGAGATAGAGAGAGATGAGAGGGAAAGAGAAGAGTTTGAAGAGTATTTAAAAGAAAATAAAATGAAACGAATGATGAAAAGCATTTAATGTTACGTGACGTGAGGAGAGGTAATAAAGACGAATGAGGTGACTAGCACAGTTACCTATGGTCGGCGTCCCTTCAACTGCACGCACGTTTATCCATGAATAGTAACGAAAGGTTTACCATCTCGAGATAAAACGTTACAGCTGTTTTGCTTTAAAAGAGGTTCTGAATCAACTTAGACAATGAAACGTTAGTAATAACCGAATCATAATTTCTAAAAGATTTTAATCAGAACTTCTGATAAAAAGTAATTCACATTCATTTCAGAAGATACTCATACATAAGAACTTCTCATCTTCTCATTCTGGGCATAAATCCATACTGATGTTCTTCAGAATGAACTTAAACCTATCTTCAGCCAGGGGTTTTGTAAAGATATCAGCCCATTGGTGGTCTGTATCAACAAAGTTTAAAGATATAACACCCTTCTGAACATAGTCCCTTATGAAATGATGTTTAATCTCAATATGTTTAGCTTTTGAATGAAGAATGGGATTCTTAGATAAACATATAGCAGAAGTATTATCACAGAATATAGGAATGTTACTCTCAAATATCTGATAATCTTCTAACTGACTCTTCATCCAGAGCATATGTGTACTACAACCAGCAGCAGCGACATATTCTACTTCTGTTGTTGATAGAGCAATAGTTGCTTGCTTCTTGCTATACCAAGAGATCAAATGACTTCCAAGAAATTGGCAACTTCCTGAAGTACTTTTTCTTTCAATTCTGTCTCCAGCATAGTCAGCATCACAGAATCCTACTAAGTTGTATTCTTTAGATTTTCTGTAAACTAAGCCAACATTAGTAGTACCTTTCAGATACCTTAGAATTCTCTTAACAGCAGTTAAATGAGATTCTCTAGGATCTGATTGGAATCTAGCACACAAACAAACACTGAACAGAATGTCAGGTCTAGAAACAGTCAGATATAGAAGAGATCCAATCATACCTCTGTATAACTTCTGATCTACCTTCTTACTTACCTCATCCTTACCTAGGATGCATGTTGGATGCATAGGAGTTTTGGCTTCTTTGCAGTCTAGAAGATTAAACTTTTTCAGAAGTTCCTTCACATACTTGGTTTGATGAACATACGTTCCTTCTGATGTTTGATTTATTTGTATTCCAAGGAAATACTTGAGTTCTCCCATCATGCTCATTTCAAACTCAGCCTGCATAGACTCAGCAAACTCCTTTCCAAGTGTAGCATTAGATGTTCCAAAAATAATATCATCTACATATATTTGACAAATTAAAATGTCCCTTTTAAAGGTTTTACAAAAGAGAGTAGTGTCCACTTTTCCTCTAGTGAAACCATTATCCAGAAGGAAAGAACTTAAGCGTTCATACCAAGCTCTGGGAGCCTGTTTCAATCCATACAATGATTTCTTAAGTTTAAAAACATGATTAGGAGACATAGAGTCTTCAAAACCAGGAGGTTGATGGACATAAACTTCTTCATCTATATAACCATTTAAGAAGGCACTCTTAACATCCATCTGATAAAGAGTGATGTTATGTTGAGTGGCAAATGAAATTAATAGACGAATAGATTCTAACCTGGCCACTGGTGCAAAGGTTTCTGTATAATCAATCCCTTCTTGCTGACTATAACCCTGAGCCACCAGTCTGGCTTTGTTCCTTACCACTTCACCTTTCTCACTGAGCTTGTTTCTGAAGACCCATTTTGTACCAATTATATTGAATCCATCTGGTCTAGGAACAAGATCCCAAACATCATTCCTTGTAAACTGATTTAGTTCTTCTTGCATAGCAACTATCCAGTCTGGATCTTCTAGAGCATGATCAACAGAAGTTGGCTCGATCAAAGATACAAGACCTAATTGACAGTCTGCATTGTTCTTAAGGAATGCTCTTGTTCTGATTGGATCATCCTTCTTTCCAAGAATGACATCTTCTGAATGACCAGAAATAAGTCTGGATGATCTTCTGACAGATGGTTCTTCCGAAATGCTTAGATCTTCCAGAGAAGCTGATACTTGATCTTCAGATTCTTTGCTTCTGAGAAGCTCTGCTTCTGATGCGTTGCTTCTTGGCTCAACAACTTCTGATATATCAATATCACAATCTGCAAAATTATCAAACTGCTTTGGTTTTTCAGAACCAAGCTTATCATCAAACCTGATATTGATTGATTCTTCTACAATCAATGGTTCAGTATTGTATACTCTGTAGCCTTTTGAGTGTTCAGAATATCCAAGAAGGAAACATTTTTGTGCAGACTTTATAGTTCCAGAGCCAATTATCTTGCCCTTCTGATCTCCTCCAAACTTGACTTCTCCTCCATACTTAAGCACCAGGTCTTGGAACATAGACCTTCTTCCTGTCATGTGTCGCGAGCATCCAGAGTCCAGGTACCATGACATGTTGTGCTTTGTCCTTTTTGCAGTCAAGGATATCTGCAATAGGAATAATCTTATCCTTAGGTACCCATATTTTCTTGGGTCCTTTCTTGTTAGATTTTCTCAAGTTCTGATTGAACTTGGGTTTAACATTGTAAGCAATAGGAGGAACAGCATGATAATTCTTAATGTGAGTTTCATGATATTTCCTAGGTTGTGTCACATGCTTTTTGGTGTGTGTTATGTGAAAACTTTGAGCATGTGAAGTGTGCCTAATATCATGAGAGTGGCCATACTTGAACTGATCATACAATGGCTTGTATGTGAGTTTCATTTCATCAACAGGTTCAAGTTTGTATGGGGTTTCACCCTCAAAACCAATGCCAACTCTTTTGTTTCCAGACACAGCATATATCATAGAAGCTAGCTGACTTCTGCCAATACTTCTAGATAAGAACTTCCTGAAACTTAAATCATATTCTTTCAGAATATGGTTTAGACTGGGAGTGGATTTTTCTGAATCAGAAGGAGATCCAACATTATTGGATAATTTTAAAAGTTTTTCTTTTAATTCAGAATTCTCCAACTCAAGCTTCTTTGTTTCAAATTCAAATAGCTTTTTCAGCTTTTTGTATTTGAGACTAATCTTAGACTTGAGTTCCAGAAGTTCAGTTAAACCGGAAACTAACTCATCTCTGGTAAGTTCAGAAAATACCTCTTCAGAATCTGATTCTGATGTAGATTCTGATCCGTCATCTTCTGTCGCCATCAGCGCACAGTTAGCCTGCTCATCTTCAGAGTCTGAATCATCTTCTGACTCATCCCAGGTTGCCATAAGGCTTTTCTTCTTATGAAACTTCTTCTTGGGATTTTCCTTCTGAAGATTTGGACATTCATTCTTGTAGTGTCCAGGCTCATTGCATTCATAGCACATGACTTTCTTCTTGTCAAATCTTCTGTCATCAGAAGATTCTCCACGTTCAAATTTCTTTGAACTTCTGAAGCCTCTGAACTTCCTTTGCTTGGTCTTCCAGAGTTGATTTAGCCTTCTGGAGATCAAGGACAGTTCATCTTCTTCTTCAGATTCTGATTCTTCAGGATCTTCTTCTCTAGCCTGAAAAGCGTTAGTGCATTTCTTGATATTGGATTTTAATGCAATAGACTTACCTTTCTTTTGAGGCTCATTTGCGTCCAGCTCTATTTCATGACTTCTCAAGGCACTGATAAGCTCTTCCAGAGAAACTTCATTCAGATTCTTTGCAATCTTGAATGCAGTCACCATAGGACTCCATCTTCTGGGTAAGCTTCTGATGATCTTCTTTACATGATCAGCCTTGGTGTATCCCTTGTCAAGAACTCTCAATCCAGCAGTAAGAGTTTGAAATCTTGAAAACATCTTTTCAATGTCTTCATCATCCTCCATCTTGAAGGCTTCATACTTCTGGATTAAAGCTAGAGCTTTAGTCTCCTTGACTTGAGCATTTCCTTCATGAGTCATTTTCAAGGACTCATATATGTCATAGGCCGTTTCCCTGTTAGATATCTTCTCATACTCAGCATGAGAGATAGCATTCAGCAAAACAGTTCTGCATTTATGATGATTCCTGAAAAGCTTTTTCTGATCATCATCCATTTCTTGCCTTGTCAGCTTTACGCCTCTGGCATTTACTGGATGTTTGTAACCATCCATCAGAAGATCCCATAGATCACCATCTAGACCAAGAAAGTAACTTTCCAGTTTATCTTTCCAGTATTCAAAGTTTTCACCATCAAATACCGGCGGTCTAGTATAACCATTGTTACCGTTGTATTGCTCAGCAGAGCCAGATGTAGATGCAGGTGTAGGTGTAGACTTTTCACTTTCATCAACCATCTTTTACTGAAGCGTTTTTCTCTTCCTGAATCTTTTCTAAACACGGTTAAGTGCTTGCACCTTAGAACCGGCGCTCTGATGCCAATTGAAGGATAGAAAAACACTTAGAAAGGGGGGGTTTGAATAAGTGTAGTTTTAAAAACTTGACAGATAAAAATAAATTGCACAGTTATTTTTATCCTGGTTCGTTGTTAACTAAACTACTCCAGTCCACCCCCGCAGAGATGATTTACCTCAACTGAGGATTTAATCCACTAATCGCACGGATTACAATGGTTCTCCACTTAGTCAGCAACTAAGTCTTCCAGAGTCTTCTGATCACACACTGATCACTCCAGGAACAACTGCTTAGATACCCTCTAAGACTTTTCTAGAGTATACTGATCCACACGATCACTCTAGTTACAACCTGCTTAGATAACCTCTAAGACTTCCTAGAGTATTCTGATCCACACGATCACTCTAGTTCCTTACAACTTAATGTAATCAATTCTAAGAGTATTACAATTGCTTCTTAAAAGCGATAATCACAAACTGTGATATTTCTCTTAACGTTTAAGCTTAATCTCACTAATATATTACAAAAGCAATGTAGTGAGCTTTGATGAAGATGAAGATTCTGAGCTTTGGATTTGAACAGCGTTTCAGCAAGTTAATATGCGTTGTTTTTGTTCAGGATCGTTAACCTTGCTTCTCATCAGAACTTCATATTTATAGGCGTTGGAGAAGATGACCGTTGAGTGCATTTAATGCTTTGCGTGTTCCGTACAGCATCGCATTTAATGTTATACGCTTTTGTCAACTACCTCGAGCCTTGTTCACGCTGTGTCTACTGACGTAGCCTTTAGTAGCTTTTAACGTTCCTTTTGTCAGTCAGCGTAGCCTGCCACTTGTACTTCCTTCTGATCTGATGTTTGTGAATACAACGTTTGAATATCATCAGAGTCAAACAGCTTGGTGCATAGCATCTTCTGATCTTCTGACCTTGAAGTGCTTCTGAGCGTGATAACATCAGAACTTCAGTGCTTCTGTTCTCTTGTTCTTCTGATGCTTCCATAGACCCATGTTCTGATTCTGCTTCGACCATCTTCTGATGTCTTGCCAGACCATGTTCTGATGTTGCATGCTGAACCCTTTGAGACAAAGCTTCTGAGCGCTGAATTATGCGTACTCTTTATATATTTCCTGAAAGGGAAATTGCATTGGATTAGAGTACCATATTATCTTAAGCAAAATTCATATTATTGTTATCATCAAAACTAAGATAATTGATCAGAACAAATCTTGTTCTAACATTATCCTCTTCCATTCTGATCTCAAATCAGAAAAATATCTCCAATTATTGCCTCTATGCATCATTATTTGGATCATTTGGCAAATTGGCTCATAACTTAGTGAAAATGGCATGAAATTTCAAGTGAAAAGTTCACTAATGTCAAAATTCAAAACCATAGCTACACTTCAAATTTTTTCATGCTCTTGGACATTTTGGAAAGCTCATATTACACACTTCAAAACCCTAGTTGAAAGTTTCTTCAAGATCTTTAAGGAAGTGGGTGAAAAAGATCCATGAACTTTGAAGAAAATGAGGTTTTAAGTGAAATTTTCAAAAGATACCAACTTTGAAGCTCCATATCTCTTAAATGGTTGATCTTTTGGAAAAAAATTATATTTGACAAAGTTGTTCATTGGATCAAAATCTACAACTTTCATGTTGGAAGTTTTTTTCAGTTTGTAGGTGAAATTTTGAGAAATTCCCTTCCAAAGTTTGGAAAAAACCATGAAAAACACTTAGAAATTTTTCTAAGTATGAAAAGTCAAACTTTTGACTTTTTGATTCTTGATTGATTTTATTGATTTTTCTTGATCAAATGACTTCATATATCATATATTGATGATTCAAAACTTCAAAAGTCATGGTTGACCAAAATTCTCCAAAAGTCAATGGTGATATTGTACAGTTGACTTTTTCAGACGAATCGCGTTTCTGGAGATTTCAAATGAAACAGGCTATCCTCATCAAATGAATGGTATGAATGGACCACATTGAAGCATTAGAGGATATTGAGCCATGGTTTGAGTTGTGACACCATGTCCTGATTAAAAAGGCAGTTGTTCAGTGAATTAGGTCAAAAACCCTAATTGTCGACCAGATGAAATTGATGACTGTAGATCTTGAATTGAGACATAATTTCCATTGTATATTGTCATAGGGATTATTTGAAGATGATTGAAACCTTTTATTGACTCCCTGGGGATTTTTAGGGTTTCCCAAATGTGATCCCTGATTTTGGTCCCTGATAATTCAAAAACCCTGATCTGAGGATTTGTCTGATCAATCTTTGTATAGGAGATGTTCTGAGCCAATGGATTAGGTAAAAATGATGCACTTGGGGTCTTGAGGTCATGTCCCAAGTCTTTAGGTCAAATCCTGAGCAAAAGTCAGGAGTATGCTATCTTCAGTCAAAACCCTAATCTGGTTGGTTCAGAGCCTTTGAGCTTGTTGAAATGAATCTCTGAGGACCAAATGTTGATTGTTGATGAAGATGATTCATTTGAAATGAAGGGAGAACAAAACCCTAATTGATTGTTACTTGTACTGATGAGTGATTTCCTGATTAAATCCTGCTGAGTCACAAGTAGCAAACACAAGCTATGCAATTTTGTTAGAGATGCAAATGATGCATATGCAAATGATATGAGGTGGTATCTTAGGTCAAAAATTGGGGTATGACAGATGCCCCTATTTAAGTTTCTTCAACCTGAAACATGAAGATTGAAAATCTTTATTTTGATAGGGTGGAAGAGACTTAAATATCAGAAGACGCAAATTTTGGACCTAAGATACCAAAATTGCGAATGATGCAAGGATGTCTTTACCGAGGGGATATCAAGAACTGACTCCGCTGGGGAAAAGAGGTTGGGAAGGATGTCTCAATCCGTTTTTAGGAAGAGAATCCGCTTTATTGGGAAAGCAAGTGTATGCTTCGCCTGGGAATGATAGCTGTAAGAAAAGCTTACCTATCGACATTATCGACTATCAGCATGGGGATAGACTTGTTTAATAATGCGAAGGTGAAAGGTATGAAACTGTGTTACCGACTATCAGCATGGTGATAGACTTGACAAAGTAAAAAGAGTTTCAAAGGTTTGGTTAATATTACCGACTATCAGCATGGTGATAGACATGTTGAATAATATAACCAGAACAAAAGGATTACCGACTACCAGCCTCGTGATAGTGGTTTTGAAGACATGATCAATTAACAGCCGAGTGATAAAATGATCCTAGAGACTTTGCTAGGGAAATTACTGGTTATTCAGCCTTGTGAACAGTAATAAGGCCCTGATCGTCAAATGATCTTCATGATTGATTTCCTTGAGAGGAAATTTTTGAAAGAGACATAAGTTGCTCAGATGATGAGGCTATTGCTTATGGTTCTATTTTTCACGACTCTGTTTGAGGAATCGGAATTTGAATCTTTGGTAAAGACAGGGTTCTAACCAAAAATGAATTGGAAAGAGACAGTCAAACAAGACTTTATACCCAATGAGGAATGAACTCGACTGGGGATTTTCTCCTTCGTTTTGAGAGGAGAAACTAAAGCAACCTTCCTCCACGAGGAATGATCTCAGTGGGGAACTGGAGAAAGAAGATGTTCTTTCTGCTTATGGGTGACAACCTATTTGGAGAGATGACACGCCCATACCTGTTTCTTTTTTCTTTTTCCTTTTTCTCTTTTTTCTTTTTTTCTTTTTCTTTTTTTTCTTTTTTTTTGGGATAGATATATCCTAAACAAGTGATTTTGAAGCAAACATTGAAAAATGCAAGAATGCATAAATGATGCAAATATGTATGAATGTTGAATGTCATGAATGTAGCATGCATGCTAACAATACTGACAGACAAAGAAGTATACTGGAGAGGGACCGACGTCGCAATACAACCAGATACTTGGCAAATGTTCTTCAACACGGTGTAGATAACACAGGTGATGAATGGTGTTGCGTGCTTTTAGCTTCTCTGGGGATGATAAGCATCTTTTCTTATTGAGGTGGAAGAACCTCTTCACTGGAGATGGAAAATCTTCGTCACTGGGGATAAAAGACCTTCTTCACTGGGGATAGAAGAGCTTCTTCACTGGGGATAGAAGAGCTTCTTCACTGGGGATAGAAGAGCTTCTTTACCTCGAGGGATAATTGCTTCAAGAATTCTTTTCTGGGACAAGAATACCGCTGTCTCAACAATTTTTCAGGGAGAATCCTTTTGTTCATCCTATGGAGACGACTGCTGATGTTCCTTCCGTTGTTCACAACTCAAAGGAAAATTTCGCTTTTATTTTGAAAAAGAAAAGTGAAGTAAATTCATTTAAAACTTATTTTTTTTCTTTTTTGTTTCAAAAGTGAATAACACAATTAAAGCGTCATTTTGCAAGCTGAAAAAAAATTAAAGATTGCAAACAAATGGGCACAAGGCTCAGATTTATTTAATAGGATGGAAATCCGCTAAAGGCGTGATTCCATGGAGTATTTACAAAAGTTGGAAATGGTAATTATGCGAAAAAGGCTACATTGAAAGCAATAACCACTATTCCCCCTAAACAACTTTGAGTTCCAACTGTGTTTGTCGCTTCAGATTGGCGATGATTTGATTGAAGATCCTTTGATGAAGAAGACTCTTCAGGTGACGAAGTATGGACTGATGCAGTTACTTTGTCATAAATCCCTAATTTTTGCCTAGATTGCCCTTTCAGGTTTTCAATCTACCAGGATGAATTTTTCTGTTTATTGTCTCTAATTTTTGCCTGGACCGCCCTTTCGGGTTTTCAGTCCACCGAGACGCTCATTTTTGCCTAAGTCGCCCTTTACGGGTTTTCGACTTAGCGAGCTGTTCTTTTGTTCTTTTTTAGACAAAGTATTTCTTGACTGCATCAGCATTCACAGGATATGGGAGTTCATCACCATCCATGGTTGCAAGAGTCATGGCGCCGCCGGAAAATGTTCTTTTGACAACATACGGGCCTTCGTAATTAGGAGACCATTTGCCCCTAGAATCTGTTTGGAAAGACAAGATCTTTTTAAGCACGAGGTCGCCTTCTTGAAATTCACGAGGTCGAACCTTTTTGTTGAAGGCTTGTTTCATCCTTGCTTGGTATAACTGTCCATGGCATAGAGCAGTCATACGTTTTTCTTCGATTAAGTTCAACTGATCGTATCTGTTTTGACACCATTCAGCCTCTGATAACTTAGTCTCCATGAGGACTCTCATTGATGGAATTTCAACTTCTACGGGGAGGACAGCTTCCATGCCGTATACTAGAGAAAAGGGAGTTGCCCCTGTTGAAGTACGCACTGAAGTACGGTACCCATGTAGAGCAAATGGCAGCATTTCATGCCAGTCTTTGTAAGTGACGACCATTTTCTGGACGATCTTCTTAATGTTCTTGTTGGCAGCTTCAACGGCGCCGTTCATTTTTGGTCTGTAAGGAGAAGAGTTATGATGCTCAATCTTGAATTCCTCACACAGTTCTTTCATCATTTTGTTGTTCAAGTTTGAACCATTGTCTGTAATGATCTTGCTGGGAACACCATATCGGCAAATGATGTTATTCTTGATAAACCTCACAACCACTTGTCTTGTAACATTGGCGTAAGATGCTGCTTCGACCCATTTGGTGAAGTAATCAATGGCTACCAAGATGAAACGATGACCGTTTGAAGCTTTCGGTTCGATCATTCCAATCATGTCGATACCCCACATGGAGAAAGGCCACGGAGATGAGAGAACGTTGAGTAGAGTCGGTGGCACATGGATCTTATCTGCGTAGATCTGGCACTTGTGACATCTCTTCACGTGTTTGTAACAGTCAGATTCCATTGTCAACCAATAGTATCCTGCTCTTAAGATCTTTTTGGACATTGCATGCCCATTTGAATGAGTTCCAAAGGACCCTTCATGCACTTCATGCATTAACATGTCTGCTTCGTGTCTGTCCACGCATCTGAGTAAAACCATGTCGAAATTTCTTTTGTATAGCACATCTTCATTCAGGAAGAAACTGCCAGAAAGTCTCCTTAGAGTTTTCTTATCTTTGTTTGATGCCCCAAGCGGGTACTCTTGAGTTTGAAGGAAGCGTTTGATGTCGTGGAACCACGGTTTATCATCGATGACTACTTCAGTTGCAAACACATAGGCGGGCCTTTCAAGGCGCGTGATTCTGACTGTAGGCATATCATTCCAGTGATTGACTTTGAACATGGAAGATAGAGTAGCCAAGGCGTCTGCCATTCGATTCTGATCTCGAGGTATATGATGCAATTCAACCTTGTTGAAGAAAGTCAACAGACGTCTTGCATAATCTCTGTAGGGAATCAAGCCAGGGTGGTAAGTTTCCCATTTTTCTTTGATTTGGTTGATTACGAGGGCTGAATCTCCATATATGTCGAGGATCTTGATCCTTAAGTCAATGGCTTCTTCGAGACCCATGATACAAGCTTCATATTCTGCGATGTTGTTGGTGCAATCAAATAGTAGTCTGGCGGAGAATGGGATATGAGTACCCTTGGGAGTGATGATGATTGCCCCAATTCCATTGCCAAAAGCGTTTACTGCTCCATCAAAAATTAGGCCCCATCTTGATCCAGGCTCAGGACCTTCTTCTGGTAACGGTTCGTCACAATCTTTCATCTTCAAGTACAAGACATCTTCATCAGGAAAGTCAAACTTGAGAGATTGATATTCATTAATTGGTTGATGCGCCAAGTGATCGGCGAGAATGCTTCCTTTGACCGCTTTTTGAGCACGGTATTCAATGTCATATTCGGACAATAGCATTTGCCATCGGGCAATCCTTCCTGTTAAGGCAGGCTTTTCAAAGACATACTTGATCGGATCCATTTTGGAGATTAACCAAGTAGTATTGTTGATCATGTACTGGCGGAGACGTTTTGAAGCCCAAGCCAAAGCACAACATGTTTTTTCGAGCATGGAGTAACGAGACTCACAGTCTGTGAATTTCTTACTCAAGTAATAGATGGCATGCTCCTTCTTACCGGTTTCATCTTGTTGTCCAAGCATACAACCCATGGATTCTTCCAACACGGTAAGGTACATGATTAATGGTCTTCCTTCAACTGGAGGAATCAATATTGGTGGTTCTAACAGGTATTCCTTGATGCTGTCAAACGCTTTCTGGCAATCTTCAGTCCATACAACCCCTTGATCTTTGCGAAGAAGCTTGAAAATTGGCCCACAAGTAGCAGTCATTTGAGAGATAAATCTGGAGATGTAGTTCAATCGTCCGAGAAATCCTCTTACTTGCTTTTCAGTTTTTGGTGCAGGCATCTCTTGAATAGCTCTGACTTTGTCGGGATCTACTTCAATACCTCTTTGGCTGACAATGAAACCCAAGAGTTTTCCAGATCTAACCCCAAAAGTACATTTGTTAGGATTCAAGCGAAGCTGATATTTCCTTAGTCGTTGAAACAACTTCAAAAGGTATTCAATATGTTCTTCTTCTGTGCTGGACTTGGCTATCATGTCGTCCACATAAACTTCAATTTCTTTATGCATCATGTCATGAAAGAGAGTAGTCATTGCCCTTTGGTAAGTTGCGCCGGCATTCTTTAATCCAAACGGCATCACTTTGTAGCAAAAGGTACCCCATGGGATGATGAAAGATGTCTTCTCCATGTCTTCGGGAGCCATCTTGATCTGATTATAACCGGAGAACCCGTCCACGAAGGAAAAGACGTTGAACTTAGCGGTGTTATCAACCAGCATGTCAATATGTGGTAATGGAAAGTCATCTTTTGGACTGGCCTTGTTCAAGTCACGGAAGTCAACACACATTCTGACTTTTCCATCTTTCTTCGGAACTGGCACTATGTTAGCCAACCATTGAGGATACTCAGAGGTGACTAGAAAACCTGCATCGAGCTGTTTTTGAACTTCCACTTTGATCTTGTTAGCCATATCAGGGTGAGTCCTTCGCAATTTCTGCTTAACTGGCGGACATTCTGGCTTCAATGGCAAGTAATGCTGAACAATATTGGTATCCAACCCAGGCATGTCTTGGTAGGACCAGGAAAACACGTCAACATATTCTTTGAGAAGGTCTGTCAACTTACTCTTGATATCAGTATCAAGCAGCGATCCAATGGTCACTTCTTTTTTGTCTTCTTCAGAACCCAAGTTGATCTTTTCTAAAGGCCCTTTGTGAGGCAGAATGGCTCTTTCCTCGTGCTTAAGTAATCGAGAGATCTCGTCCGGGATCTCCTCTTCTTCCTCTTCTTCGGCTTCGAACACAGGAAACTCAAAGTTGGGAGAGGGCATAGGGTTATTGCATTCAATGGGTTTATCAATAGTAAATCTGCACATGTGATTTATATTTATTTCAGAAAATTTATGAATGCAAGAGTGTATGCAGATTCTTTTTGAAAAAGTTTTTTTTTTTGGTTTTTTAGGATTACCATTTCCAGAAAAAAGCAAAAATAAAACATATAATGTAGGGAATTCAAAATGACACTTTATTTATGATTCATTTTTGAAACAAAGCCCTAAACACAAACTCATTTGTCTTGGGCGGGACAAAGAGGGAAACTTTTAAAACAAAGCCCTATACACAAAGTTATTTGGGCGGAACATTTAAAAGCAAAGCCCTATAAAACATCTCTCTGCTTTGGGCAAGGAAGGAGGTCAAAATAACAGCGAGGTGATTACTTTGAGCGGCGAACAACATTCGGAATGTCGACAGCTTTCCAGTAGCAACGAACTCCTCTGTGTATTATGTATTCAGGAAAATTCCCCTCGGAATTATCTTCAGTATTGACATTGACCGCTGGTCGAGCAGGATTTGAAGGTCCTGGTTTGTCACCCTTGTTCTTTGTAGAGTTGAAACGGTCTTCTTCTACTTCTTGAAGAGCATAAGACGAGTCACAATCTTCAGAATTTTCAGGATGTACTTCCCAGTCTTCAGGATGAAGAGACTCATTGTCAGCGACACTTTCCGAGTCAGTTGCGGGACCATCTTCCCCTTCATCTTCAAAAATGGCATTTATGTGATAATAACCATCTTCAGGATTGTTAATCTTGGCAGATGCATTGAATCTGAAATCTTCAGTAATTTCAGGCTGCTGAGAAAATTGACAGGGCTGATAAGCCTCTTCTGGTTGACTATTATATTCAAAGGAATCTCCCCATCCAGTTGGTTGGATATCTTCAATCGCAATCTTTGAACTTTCAGGCGCAGTATATTTCACCATATAATCAAATTTTCCACTTGGTTGTCCCAAGGTATCCCAGATTTCTGCAGGAACAGGCTCAGTTTCTTTGCCTTTGGATTTCTCTGAAGGAGGATATGGTTCTTCCTGAGATATGTATCCTGAGTCATTGAGATAACATTTCCATTCTTCTTCATCATCGGATAGACCTTCTTCGATGCATTCTTCGATAAGGACATTAACCTCTTGAGGAATTGGGTTAAGGAATCCTCCACTAATGAATGTTTCTTTGATCGAACGAAGGGTTTCATCCTTCTTGGTGCAGTTTGAGAATGTTGGTGAACATCCGAGACCTGCTCTAGTTTCATTCTTGGTCGGGATCACAACTTGCCCCCAGCCAGTGGTAGTTCCATCCTTTACTACTTTTACCGCCTCTTTGTAAGAAGAGATCGATGCTTTCTTCTTGGAAGATTCGTCTTCTAAAGAGAGACCTTGGAACTGCGTTCCTTCCACATCATCAGCACTAATGAAAGAGAAATTGGATAAATGGCTCACCATTAAGGCTTGTTCTCCACTTATTGTCACCAATTTTCCATTTGTTACAAACTTTAACTTTTGATGGAGCGTAGAAGTCACTGCTCCTGCTTCATGGATCCATGGTCGTCCTAACAGACAGCTATAAGCAGCTTGAATGTCCATGACCTGGAAGGTGATTTGAAATGTATGTGGGCCAATTGTCATGGGAAGATTGACTTCGCCGATAACAGATTTTCGCGATCCATCAAATGCTTTGACAACTACACCACTGAACTTCATAGGCATTCCTTGGTAAGACAAGCGAGCAAGAGTCGTCTTTGGCATCACATTCAAGGAAGATCTGGTGTCTACCAACACATTGGACAAAGAGTCTGACTGACAGTTCATAGAAATGTGCAAAGCAAGATTGTGATTTTTACCCTCCTCGGGGAGCTCTTCATCACAGAAGCTTAAATTGTTACAAGCTGTTATGTTGGCTATTATCCCATCAAAGTGGTCAACAGTCACATCATGATCTACAAAAGCTTGATCCAAGACCCTCATCAGGGCTTCCCTGTGGGCTTCTGAATTCAACAGCAATGAAAGTATTGAGATTTTTGAAGGAGTCTGCATAAGCTGATCCACAATCTTATATTCACTTCTTTTGATAAGTTTCAAAATTTCATCAAAGTCAGGATTGACATTGGTTCCACTGGATTGACCAACATCAGTGTTTGTATTACTGACAGGAATTTCCACAGGATTTCCTACTGGTGTATTCACAGGATTTTGCCCGGTTGCAGGAGCAACAGGCTCCTTTGGAGGTAGTGGAGTATATACACGTCCACTTCTTGTTACTCGACTCACATCAGCGATGTTCACGACAGATGAAAGAGTAGGTAAAGGAACTTCTTGTCCATCCTTTATCATTGTGGCATTGTAATTGTATGGAACTGCCTTGTCAGAGTCATAAGGAACAGGTCCAGGTAGACAAATGATCAAAGGAGCAATAGGAACCCTTGGTTTGTTGTAAGTAACTTCTATGCGCTCGGGCATGTTGAAATGAGGAATGATGACGTTAACTGTAGGCATTTCCGAGTTGATATCTGAGACTAAAAGCTCATGCGGATAACATCCTATCATGTTAACTTCATTTTCATCCCTATTTCTGTAGATCGGAATAGTACCATTATCCAACAGCACTTGGAGATCTCTTCTCACAATCGAACATCCATGAGGATCTACACAACATATGCTACAGGAACCATAGTGATGCTGGCGAAAACTCGGCCCTCGACAGAGAGTGGCGTGCATTTGTACCAAATTGGCTCTTGAGAAATTGATATTATAGACTCGGTACGGACCAGGACATCCGTACACCATGTTTACAACATGCCCTCCATGATTGGGCAGCGGATTTGCTTGCACATTTGGATTCAAATTTCTGAATGAGAGGAGATTAGATTTAACCAACCTCTGAACTTCATATTTCAAAGCTATGCAATGCTCAAGATCATGGCCAGGTGCTCCTTGATGATAAGGGCATGAGACCTCGGCTTTGTACCACCATGGGAGTTTCTCAGGTACTGGTGGTGGTGCTCTAGTTTGAACGAGACCTTTTTCAATCAAGGCAGGGTACAATTCTGTGTAAGTCATTGGAATCGGATCAAACTGTGGAGCTCTTTGTACACGATTCTGATTATTGTTAAACTGCCGAGCCGGTTGTCGAGGCTGTTGTTGCTGAAACTGCGGGGTAAATCCCGGATTTGGTGTTGTGTTAACGACTGGCGCAATAGCAGCAATCTGTTGTTGACGATTGACGTTTCCTCTTGGCTTTCCTTGGGATACCATGTCAACACTTTGTTCTTTCTTCTTTTGGAAACCACCTCCGAACTTTTTGGTTCCGCTTGAAGATCCACCTTCTTTAGTTAGACGTCCGGTTCGGACTCCTTCTTCTAGACGCATCCCCATGTTTACCATTTCGGTGAAATCACTTGGAGCACTAGCAATCATGCGTTCATAATAAAACGGACTGAGAGTATTCAAGAAGATCTTTGTCATCTCTTTCTCTTTTAACGGTGGATTAATCTGAGCAGCAGTTTCTCTCCATCGTTGGGCATACTCTTTGAAAGCTTCATGGTCTTTCTGAGCCATGGATCGGAGCTGATCTCTGTCTGGAGCCATATCCGAGTTATACTTGTATTGTCGGACAAAGGCCTCACCTAGGTCATTGAATGTTCGAATATTAGTGCTATCCAAGCTTGTGTACCACTTCAGTGCGGCACCAGTCAAACTGTCTTGAAAGTAATGGATGAGCAACTGATGATTATCTGCATAAGTAGACATTTTTCTGGCATACATCACAAGATGACTTTGTGGACAAGAACTACCTTTGTACTTCTCAAAGTCTGGGACCTTGAATTTAGCAGGTATTTGTACACTGGGAACCAAACATAGCTCCTGGGCATTCTTTCCAAACAAATCTTTGCCACGAATAGCTTTGACTTCCAGTTGAATCTTGTTGAACTGTTCTTGGAGATCTTCCACAAGATTACGCGGATTTGTGCTATCACCTTGATCATGATAAATCTCATTGCCATCATAAGGAACAGTGTGAACCGTAGGGGTCGGAACTGTCATAGTGGGTTGAGAAAGTGCCATAGTGATTTGGGAAAAAGTTACCCCTGAATGTGGAATAAACGCTGAACCCTGTGCAGCAGGCGCTTCAGTTGTAGCTGTTTGAACCCCAGAGAAATTATGGCGGAATCCTGTACCAAAACTGAAAGGCGGGCCCCAACCTTCTGGCATGGAGAAAGATGGAATACCGAATGCAACTGTAGAAACTGGAGTAGTGACTTCAGA
Source organism: Vicia villosa (assembly GCF_029867415.1). NCBI lineage: Eukaryota > Viridiplantae > Streptophyta > Magnoliopsida > Fabales > Fabaceae > Vicia > Vicia villosa. Next base: position 203,205 of record NW_026705882.1, on the reverse strand, counting down.
TGTTACCGTTGCTTGACTGTTGGGTGGTGGCGGCTGATTCTGTACGGCCATCAAGGAGTCAACCAGAGTAGTGAGACTTTCCAACTTTTCCTGAAGGGTGGTCACTGTACCACGGAGCTCAATATTCTCTTGTTCAGAGTGTTCCATTACTCTTCTTCTGCTTGAACGAGTATTGTATCTGTGATCTGATTGCGAGCGCGGTCGAGAAACTTTGAGACGCGACAGCTTGACGATCTATTGGAGAAAGATCCAAAAGATGAGACTCTATACAACAGACTCGATATGCAGAATGATGTATGCAAAGAGAAATTTTATGATTTTTCCAAACATTTTAAAGATTATTTCCTTGCAAACATTTGAACACAAACAATTCTTTTATTGAAATAATGGGAAATGTTACAACATTGGAGCGTAGCTCCTTACAGAAGCAAATGATACATGAAAATCTAAACAAATCCTAAACGTCTTCATCAGACGAAGAACCAAATGCATTATGCAGCTTGAGCTTCATGATTTCTTTCCCATAGCGAGCTTTCAACTCGGCCTTTTCAGCTCTCAGCTTGTCAACCACATTCTTCCAATTGTCAGGCATCGGAGCGTTGCTTGTCGAGGCTTCAAGATTTTTCTTGCTTTCTTTGATGTATCTTCTGATTGCGGCATCTTTCCGACGAATCTTCTCATCTTTGCTCATGAGCCATCCATCTTGACGGTAAAGAGTTTCTTCGTGATCTTTCACTCGTTTCTTCAACCTTCTGTTTTCCACATCGGTCTTACGAAACTTTTCTTCCCAAGCATCTTTCTCTATCCTCATCTTGGCTAAAGTGTCTTGGTATTCCTCCATAGTGGGAATGTTGGGCAATTGAGATACTGCAGGAAACATGGGTTTTTCATAAGCATAAGGCATTTGAAACTCCTTTGCTCTTTTCTTTACCCAGCAGGTGTAGGTGTCCACGGCAATGCAATTTCTCGCTTCACCTTTTTCTTTCCATCGGACGTCGTACCAAGCTCTTACCATTCTTGTTTTCAACCTTTGAGGATCATCCCCTTCTTTGTAAAAGTAGCATTCCACTGCGAGACCAAAGGGTTTAGTTGAATTTGCATACCCGAGTTGTCGTCGGGCTAAAATCGGATTGTAGTTAATTCCTCCTTGTGTACCAATGAGGGGTACGTTGGCGAACTCTCCACAACTTTCAATGGTTTCTGTACCACAGTGAGCCAAGGTATACCAACGGATATCATTATTAGTAAGAGACATAAGTCTTCGAGGCCAACGCAAGCCTTCTCGGTTTTCTGTGAAAATAGGAGACTCAGGTAAGTGTGAAATAATCCATTGGAACAACAGAGGTGCACAACAAACAATGATTCCACCGCCTTGGCGATTCCTATGATGAACAGAGAAATACATGTCACCAAGCAAAGTCGGAACAGGATTTCCAATCAGAAAGACCTTAATGGCATTGATATCAACAAAGTCGTTGACGTTGGGAAACAGAACTAACCCATAGATGAGCAAGGCTAGTACAGCTTCAAAAGCTATCATGCTACCAGTTTCAATGAAATCAAAGGCTTTCTTTACCAGGAAGTGTGAAGTTAAACCCGGGAGGTTTCCTTTGGTAGTCCAATTACTCTCTACTTCAGATTTCTTCAAGTGGATACTTGCTGCAATGACGTGTGACTTAGGAATGGCTTCCAAACCATTGAAGGGTATTTTGTCAGACACAGGAATACCCAAAAGATTGGCATATTCTTCCAAGGTCGGTACCAACTGGTAGTCTAGAAAGGTAAAACAACGGTAGACGGGATCATAGAACTGAACCAGAGTTTTGAGAAGTCCTTCATCAACATGAGTGTTCAGGATAGGCAAAAGCTTTCCATAACTTTTCCTAAAATCCGAAGGATCTTGTACAAAAGATGATAACTCTATCAGTTTTCCCACATCAGGCGCTTTGAAACCATATTTCTTGGTATGCCTCTTTACCTCTTCCATAACTTAATCCTAATGTTTGCAAAGAAAATTTCTCTAAATCTTTGGAAAAATCATGTTTTTATGGAAAAAAGATGGTTTTTTTTAATGAATGTATGAATGCGTGGATGCATGAATGCCACATATTCAAACATGGTAAAACAGACATGGTAATACGAACATGGTAACGCAAACATGGTACACAAACATGGTAACACAAACATGGTACACATAGGTTCAAAGGTCCAGCGTCACGAGCATGAGGTCAGAGAACCAAAAATGGGATAGATCTAGTTAATCACCTGCACAACATGTTCTACTGATACGTCAGAGTCTACATTTTTCTTTCGGATATTACCGGCCTTCCACAATTCATCTCATGAGCCAGTAATATTCTCAAGAAAAACTCGTCTGAGTGTGGTTCTCCGCATGACAACTATCCAAGTCTTCACCTGGATCGTTTCTGCACCACGTCCTAATAAGGCCAGGATGGGTTGGGGTTCTACGGCCAACTCAGCTTCTACAGTTCAATGCAGCAATAATGTTTTCGCTACGAAACATGCTAAACATATATTACCAACAAGGAACCTCCACTGAGCGGAAGGATTCTCACGTACGCCTGTACATGACTATACCCTCCACCTAATTTCTTATGTGTACTTAATCCGGGTTAGGATTTGTCCATAATGTATCACTTGTAACAGAACCACACAAGTAACAGAACCAAAGAATCACACATGTAACAAAAATTAAAATAAAAACAATAATTAGAAATAACCCTTCCTTTGGAAACAATAAAAAGATGGTCCCCAGTGAAGTCGCCATTTTTCTGTCGCGGGCGAAAAATCGTTTTGTTCCTCTTTTTGGTGGGATGAGACACCTGATGCCTTCTTTGGGCTCGAGTGCTCATAAAAAATGATTTTTCTTTTGTTCCGACCAAACTTTTTATTATTTCCAAAGGAGGAAAAGGAAAAAAGCTGCAATAACCTAAAAGTGGGGGGAGAGATCTTGGGTAAGAGGGTTGGTTATACGAAGGGAAGGTATTAGCACCCAACGTATCTATAGTACTCTATAGGATTCTTTATTGTTTTTCATTCCATGTTATGGTGGAGGTTCTGTTGTGAAATAGGTGGGACCTAAGGTGTTTGTTTGATTATGCTCGCAAAGATCATCGCGATCCTCTGCATACATATCCCCTAGAGGGAATCAGAGCATCTGTAGCTCGGGGTCTACGGGTGCTAAGGTTTGAATGGTTTTTTTGTTTTGTTTTGCTCGCCAAGGATCGACCTTGTGCCTACGTATTCTCAAAGGGATGTTGAGAAAGTCAGAGCAATCGTAGTTCCCACTTATGCTAGTGGAAGCAAAGGAAAAGAGACAAATGTCATCTCAATGTTCGATGTATCTAATCTATATCATCACATACATCTGTTTGATTTTTGTTTGAAAATCTTTTCATTATAAGCCCTGGGCCATGCCACTTATGGCGCTTAGAATGATAAAGATGTTTTTGTTTGTTTAACCAGCCTTGTGGCAAAAACTTTCAATGAAGTCAGCCTTGTGACAAAAATTTTTGATTAATCAGCCAGCCTTGTGGCAAAAGTTTCAATGAAGTCAGCCTTGTGACAAAAACTTTGATTAATCAGCCAGTATGGTGGCAAAACGGTTTGATTGATTAGCCAGCCTTGGGGCAAAAAGAAGTTTGATTGATTAGCCAGACTTGTGGCAAAAAAGTTTGATTGATTGATTGTTTGTGATGATATAGAAGAGATACTCCTATCATAGAGATGATAAATGTCTAATCTCCTAGGGTATTTGATTTGGATATTGGGGGATGCTTATAAGAAGCCCGTGGGTCCTTGTACGAAGCCCAAGAGGAGGCTATCCGAGGGTCCTTGCATTGTAAGCCCAAGAGGAGGCTATGGGAGGGACAATCCAGGGTCCTTGCATTGTAAGCCCAAGAGGAGGCTATGGGAGGGACACTCGTTTGTACAAAGCCCAAGGGGAGGCATGGTATAGTTGGTTTGAGCTCTTAGAGCGATTTCACCGGGAAACCATACTCTATGTCCTAACCTAAACTAGGGGAGATTCTTTGCACGAAGCCCAATAGGAGGCTATGGGGAACCTAGTGTTGTACTAAGTTGAACAAGCACACATATCACACATATGAACAAACATGAACGAGTATGAACAAACATGAACAGGTATGAACAATTATATATATGACAAAGTGTGTGTATATAATGGAGTTTATGAAGGAAATATACCTGTAAGCATGATCCATGTGTATACACGGGGGCTCGGGACTCATACTCGAGGAGAGGCCCATTGAGTTTATTCAACAGCTATGTAAACAGGTATTTACAAAGGGGCTTGGGACTTATACCTACATGGAGGCCCATGGTATTTTTGGGAAGATTTGAAGAAACCTTCATTTTTGTTTTTGTATTTTTGGAGTTTTAATGATCGAGATATGTACAAAAGGCGTACAATGAAATACCGAATTTCATGTACAGGAATGGGTATGTACAAAAGGGCTTGGGACTTATACCTACATGGAGGCCCATGGTATTTTGTAAAGTTTTGTTTCTTTGAAGTTTTGTTGTTTTGAAAATGATTTGAAAATTGTTTGAAAAGGTTTTATTTTGAAGAAGTTTTATTGTTTAAAGAAAAAAACTGTACAAAAGGAAAAAGGAGTGGGTCTTATACTCTCTAATATTCGAGAGGCCCCCACATCGTTTTGAAAATCAATTGATCAATTAAAAAGATTTAATCAATAGTTTCAAAAAGAAATGGTTTATTGTTTCGAAAAGAATGATCGTTTGTTTTAAAACAATTTGAATTTGACAAAAGTCAACTTAATTAAGTTAAAATCACATTTTAATGCTTAATTAAGACCTAAGTGATTAGGGTTTGATCACAAAAATATTTACAAGTGATTAGGTTTGAAAATTAAATGAAAAAAACAATATTTAAAGTATTTAAAAACACTTAAAAATGTATCATTTTAAACCTAATTAAAAGCATATTAAATAAATCCTTTTTTGTGATTTTTTTTGATATTGTCAAAATATGTATATTAAATAAGAGGTGTGTAAAAAATGAAGAGAAAATGAATTAATTTGATTGGTTAATTAATGGGTTAAAGTTGTAAAGAAAATAGAGAAAAATAGTGATAAAAAAATGGGTTTTGTCTACACAAGGGCTTGAACCCACGCTCTTTCTCTCACCGGCCAAAACACTTACCAACTGGGCTGCGCGCGCAGCTTGTAAGACACACGCGTTCAATTGATTATATTTTAAACTTGATATTTGAAATTTCTGAAACAAAGATGGCGCCAAGAACACACCTTCAACTGATTTTCAAAATTCTTTAAAACTGTGTTGTTTTGGTCAAATCAAAGGGTCTATCTCACTCGGTTTTTCACGAAGAACATGATGGTGCCCTCATAATTCATTTATTTTCACTCTAAGGGGGTCAATTTTCGCATGAACATGAAGAACCCTAAAACTGAAATTCAATGTGAAATCGTGTATGTGCAAGTTATGATGCAATTGATTGAGGGTTAATGATCCTCATAGGTGCAGAAACAAGATGATATGCTCACATTTCATTTATGATGCGTGCAAATATGAGTTTGAAGTTCAAGTGACTTACCTTCAAAAACGGCCAAACTGGAAATCGAATTCTGCAAATGAGGGCTCCCAGATGTTGTTTCTTGATCTGAACACCTTCAACGAACCTTATGAAACATGTTTGAATGCTTGGAACTGTTTGGATTCATCTGTGTAAAGCTATGGAACCCGATCTGCAGTATGGCTCAAGTGAGAATCATGCTATGTGATTTTGGAGTTACAGGTCATGGATGATGGTAGGAACAGCTCATATATGGTATATAGGATGTGTTTGGATGATTAGCTTAGACAGAAATGAGCTTGGGTGAGATTTGGCATGATAAGGCTCAATATGTGTTCATATGGAAGTGAGGTAGTGATTTTGAGTTCTTGGTGTTTTTGGGGTGTATGGATGGATCAAACAACTTCCAAATGATGTTTGTGAGTTGTGGGAAGCATCATTTTGCTCAGAACTTCAAAGGTTTAGAGGTTGAGCATTTTACCTCTTTGAAACTTAAGAAACTTGCAATTCAAGAAAGAAGAGAGAAAACCTATAATTGTGAGGTTTTGGTGTGAATTGAAGAGTGATTTGCACCTCTATTTATAGGCCAAGAGTTCTGAACTCAGACCTTTGCAAGTTGATCAAGAATTGGTGATTTGGCTTAAGAGATAAAAAGGAATCTTTTACATTTAATGCAAAATGGTTAAAGTGACCAAACCATGGTTAAAACTCAAGCTTCTTATCCTCTTCCATTCTGATCTCAAATCAGAAAAATATCTCCAATTATTGCCTCTATGCATCATTATTTGGATCATTTGGCAAATTGGCTCATAACTTAGTGAAAATGGCATGAAATTTCAAGTGAAAAGTTCACTAATGTCAAAATTCAAAACCATAGCTACACTTCAAATTTTTTCATGCTCTTGGACATTTTGGAAAGCTCATATTACACACTTCAAAACCCTAGTTGAAAGTTTCTTCAAGATCTTTAAGGAAGTGGGTGAAAAAGATCCATGAACTTTGAAGAAAATGAGGTTTTAAGTGAAATTTTCAAAAGATACCAACTTTGAAGCTCCATATCTCTTAAATGGTTGATCTTTTGGAAAAAAATTATATGTGACAAAGTTGTTCATTGGATCAAAATCTACAACTTTCATGTTGGAAGTTTTTTTCAGTTTGTAGGTGAAATTTTGAGAAATTCCCTTCCAAAGTTTGGAAAAAACCATGAAAAACACTTGGAAATTTTTCCAAGTATGAAAAGTCAAACTTTTGACTTTTTGATTCTTGATTGATTTTCTTGATTTTTCTTGATCAAATGACTTCATATATCATATATTGATGATTAAAAACTTCAAAAGTCATGGTTGACCAAAATTCTCCAAAAGTCAATGGTGATCTTGTACAGTTGACTTTTTCAGACGAATCGCGTTTCTAGAGATTTCAAATGAAACAGGCTATCCTCATCAAATGAATGGTATGAATGGACCACATTGAAGCATTAGAGGATATTGAGCCATGGTTTTAGTTGTGACACCATGTCCTAATTAAAAAGGCAGTTGTTCAGTGAATTAGGTCAAAAACCCTAATTGTCGACCAGATGAAATTGATGACTGTAGATCTTGAATTGAGACATAATTTCCATTGTATATTGTCATAGGGATTATTTGAAGATGATTGAAACCTTTTATTGACTCCCTGGGGATTTTTAGGGTTTCCCAAATGTGATCCCTGATTTTGGTCCCTGATAATTCAAAAACCCTGATCTGAGGATTTGTCTGATCAATCTTTGTATAGGAGATGTTCTGAGCCAATGGATTAGGTAAAAATGATGCACTTGGGGTCTTGAGGTCATGTCCCAAGTCTTTAGGTCAAATCCTGAGCAAAAGTCAGGAGTATGCTATCTTCAGTCAAAACCCTAATCTGGTTGGTTCAGAGCCTTTGAGCTTGTTGAAATGAATCTCTGAGGACCAAATGTTGATTGTTGATGAAGATGATTCATTTGAAATGAAGGGAGAACAAAACCCTAATTGATTGTTACTTGTACTGATGAGTGATTTCCTGATTAAATCCTGCTGAGTCACAAGTAGCAAACACAAGCTATGCAATTTTGTTAGAGATGCAAATGATGCATATGCAAATGATATGAGGTGGTATCTTAGGTCAAAAATTGGGGTATGACAGTAACACTCTTGAATCCAATTGAAATTTTCAAAGAAAATTGAAATTCGAATTTTCAGTTTAAGTTGTTTTTAATCCAAACTAAACACTCAAACATCATCTCTGAGCATCATTGAACCTTTTCCAATCAGTTTCAAGCTTTGAAACTCCAAGAATCGAGCACTATAGCTCACGGTTTGCTCGAACTAAAACTTGCAAAAATCTCATCATACATGCATGTTCAACAAGATGTAGACATATATTTTAATTTAGTTTGATGCTCTGATCATTTCTGGAAGTTTAATTGAAGTTTGGGGGCTTGTACACGAAACTACCATTTTAGGGTTCTTCATCTCAAAATTAGGGCTTTCCAAATTAGGCAAAATTACAGGTTCAAACATGTCCCATTGAATTCGTATGGACCAGACGAATTCAACCATGGCATCGCGCCAAATTTATATCACGTTTTGCTTGTATTCGCTATTTTTTGCAGGTGTAATAGGTGGGAGTTTTTACACCACCTGCAAATGTAAGGTGTAAAAGGGTGGTTCTGATGAAGAAGATGATGCGTGGCTCCTTCCCATTGGCTGGAGGGCGCACGCGTGTTTTTTGAAAATGACCTTTGATTCAGTGCTTTGCAGGTTCTGTACATGCCATGTTCCTCAAATTCTGAACCATCAGATCATGACAGCTACACATCTAACGCATCAAAACGCGCCACTATATCATAAACCACATTTAATTACCACACAGGATTACTATTAATATATTTTTCTATTTTTATTTAATTTTCTTTCAATAATTAATTAAAAATAGTTTAAAAAATCCAAAAAATATAACAAAAATATTTTTAGGTTTATAATTTAATCTATTATTTTTTGATATAAAAATATTTTATTTTTCTTAAATATTAAAATATTTTGCATAATTAATTAGTATATATTTATATATTTGCTTTTTAATTATTTCAACCAATCAAAAAAATCAGAAAAAAAATTGTTCTTTATATTAAATTTAGTTTATATATTATAGACTACTTTTGTACATATTTAGTATAATTTTCTCTTTAAGTTCTAATTATTTGTATAATTATATATTATTTAACTTAATAGTTTTCAAATCAATTTCAAAAATTCCAAAAAAATTAGTTTTCTTTTAAAATTAATTGACAAGTATTTTGAACATATTTTAAACTTAATTTTTAGGTTTAAATTTTATTTCTACCTTTTTCCTCATTCTAATTAAATTAATCATGCATTAATTCTAATTAAAATCAATCATCAAAAAAATCCAAAAATGTTTCTTTTATTTTCTTGCAATTTAAATTCCTAGATCAAGTGTATAGGTTGTCAAAATCATGTAAATAGCGTAGTTTACATTTCCCGCACAATCGATGTAATAGCGTAGATTTACTTTCCGCATTTTACATTCCCGCACTTTAAATTCCAGTACATATAAAACTGCGTGTATGTCAAAAAATAAAAAAACTGAAGCGTTAGGTCACTAACTTCAAAGATAAAAATATCTGAATCAAAACACAAATCACACTTGCACCTCTTAGGGTAATCCCTTTGTTACTCTTTTCAAAAAATCCAATTCTATTGTTTCAAATACGAATTCAAACTTTTGTTTACATCTGGTAAAAGGAGAATTTTCTAAAAGAATTAGAAAAAGACCTTATAAATATAGGATAGACCTCCTAATTGCTTGCTCAAATCAAAACAACAAATATCTCACATATTCACCGTTTTTTCAAAACTTTCAAAAAAGACAATACTTGGTATATATCCAAACAAGGATCATTACGAAGTTAAAGGTCTTTTTTCAAAACATCTTTCGAAAAACAAAACACTTTGTATACATCCGCACAAGGATCATTACAAAGTCAATTCACAAAATGAATTTTAAGACCACATACAAGCAATTAAAGGCAAGACAAACGATTCAAAGAAGTGAGCCAAGCAACTAAGAGCCCATGGATAACCATGGATACAAAGGGTGCTAACACCTTCCCTTTGTATAACCTATCCCCTTACCCAAAATCTCTTAAAAGTCTTTTTCTGTTTCTTTTATAAACCTTTCCTTAATTGGATAAAATAAAAGTCGGTGGCGACTCTCTGATTTTCACAAACTCAAAAAGCAAAAGAAGAGTCAGTTTGCGTCTCACAAAACCGAGGGCGACAGGTGTTTTCTTGATCTTTTTGCTTGAATGCTTTAGATTTGTGTTGTTGTAGAAATAGACATCACAAATCTTGATTAGGGGGATATCTGTTAGCTTTTGATTCTAGACATAGGATTGGGGTTAACATCCACATAATATCTGAGTTTAATGTCTTTGTATTGTTCGATCGGTTGAGACATCATCGAAAGAGCAATATAGTTGAATTCCCGTCGGTGTTGCAGAAATGGACATTGATGTGAGGGATATGTGGTAATTCTGACGAGTATTGTAGATTCAGTACGGCGGAGTGATAAATCTAAGTTTGTGAGGAGTAGTTTAGATTCAAACCAAATAAGCTATTCTCTATCAAGAATGAATTTATTTTATGTTCATATGTTATATTTTCCTTGTTTACTTAAAACCCATTTTAACCCAAACTCATAACTAAGAATCCGTCGAACGGCGATTCGCTAGCACTAATCTCTGTGGACACGATAATTTCCCGGGTAAATATTTCCAAAACTTTTGTTGCTTGCCGCTTTACCGCTCCAACAGACAACCAATCCATCCCCAGAATGACATCGAGCCTCTTGAGGGGTGAGCAAATTAGATCAATCGGGAAGTCACGACCATTAAAAGACACCGAACAATCTTTACAAATCAGTCGAGCTTCCACGGTATCATCCGTTGCCGCAGAAATGACCATAGGTTTGGGTAATGAAGTAACTTCCAAACCAAGTCGGTAAACGCACTCGGTAGAGATAAAAGAATGAGTAGCTCCACAATCAACTAAAACACATAAAGGTTGGTTGTTAACATAACACGTTGTCATACCCCAAAATTTGCCCATCACATTTTTATACTCAAGCTCATCCAAGTATCAACAGCTCAAGATCTAAGTAAACAACCCACAACTAGGGCTCTTGCTTCCCGTCAAGAAAAATCAAGTTCTGACAATTCAAGTGGACCTCACAACCTCTCATATACCTCAAAGGATCCTCAGATGTTTGGAAAACCGTGCGTTAGGTCGAGGAATAAGTCGTGCGTTAGACTAATCCGATTTGCACCCTCAGTTGTCTGGAAAACCGTGCGTTAGGTTGAAGGATGAGTTGTGCGTTAGACTGAATCCAATTTGCATCCGTAGATGTTTGGAAGGCCGTGCGTTAGGCTGAAGGATGGGTCGTATGTTAGACCGGATCCTTTGTATTGAGAAGTATTTGATGGAGAGTGATCGTGTCAGTATCGTTCGTAATACTTGAATTAGATCTTGGAAATATGATCGTGTCTACACCGTTCGTGATGATAGAATTAGATCCTTAAAGGTTGATCGTGTCAGTACCGTTCGTAGCAACTGAATTAGATCTTGGGAAGATGATCGTGTCTACACCGTTCGTGATGACTGAATTAGATCTTCGAATGTTGATCGTGTCAGTACCGTTCGTAATACCTGAATTAGATCTTCGAATGTTGATCGTGTCAGTACCGTTCGTAATACCTGAATTAGATCTTGGAAAGATGATCGTGTCTATACCGTTCGTGATGATAGAATTAGATCCTTAAAGGTTGATCGTGTCAGTACCGTTCATAGCAACTGAATTAGATCTTTGGAGAGATGATTGTGTCTATACCGTTCGTGATGATAGAATTAGATCCTTAAAGGTTGATCGTGTCAGTACCGTTCATAGCAACTGAATTAGATCTTTGGAGAGATGATCGTGTCTACACCATTCGTGATGATAGAATTAGATCTCTTGTCGTGTCAGCACCATTCGTAGTAACTGAATTAGACTGAGGAGGTAATTGATCGTGTCCACACCGTTCGTGATGATGGAATTAGATCTCTGACCGTGTCAGTACCGTTCGTAGTAACTGAATTAGATCTTTGAAAATGATCGTGTGACCACCGTTCGTAGTAAATGAATTAGATCCTGGAAAGTTGGAGATTTTGTTCATTTGTCTGTACCTGTATTCTGCAATAGGTATAACAGTTTATATAATATCATGATGCAGGTGTTATGTAATGAGTCCCTCAAAATAAATGAGAAACTTTGTATGAAATGCATGCGATGTATCAATATGTTTATGATTTATGACGTATGACTATGATTTATGCTATTTGACACATCTTGATTGAGAAGATGGATCTCCATGTCATTGTAATTTTGATGTTTGATCCTATCTTGAAGATGCTCAGCTGGGGATTTATGATTTCTGCTTGGGGACGATCAATAACTTGATGTACCCTGATTGGGGATTAGAGATATTAATACACCATGTTGGAGAAGAGCAAAGTGTTGGAGAACCGTTAGTGTTGAAGATGCAAACTCTGTTGGGGAGCCATGTCTTTGTCGGGACGAGTATGTTTGAATATATCTTCTTGAGGATTGCTCTGTGGGGATATGATCTTGTGAAATCGGAGTTGTGGGAAGGCATGGATGCCTTGAACATTGCCCCCAGTATTATAGTAACTACCATTCCTGGATTTGATTAGGACACACCGTTGAGTATTGATCAAGATGTCAAACTGGACTTGCATAGATTTGCCTCCGCTAGTAGAGACTTTGAAAAGATTCGCCTCGCGAGGACTTTATGAGACGTGCATTATGGGCGACATACCCCTAGTAATCATAGGCCAAAGACAATATCCCATGTTGGTTGGGAAGTAGCTTCAGATCTTATTTGGATGCATGCCCCTGATTGTTTTGGCATCCTTGAGAGATTCTCGGAATCTTGACTTGATTGCCCTAGATTGATCGGAAAATAGTTTGAAACCCACTTGTGATGTGTGCCTTTTACTGTTTGGCATTTGAGAGATTCTTGGAATCTTGACTTAATTGCCCCAGATTGATTTGGCAAAACGTGCCATGCCCCTTGTATACGTAGGAGACATTGCTTCTTGGAGTACTATGTCGGGATAACTGTTGGTCATTAGTTGTACCCTGTGCAAATTCTTTATGTTGCTAACGTTTGAAATTACGTAGCAGAATTTGTTTAATAATGAATTCATGAGATGCAATGCATACATTTGTCTTGAGTTTTTGAAAAACGTTAAAGCAAGAGATGTAAAAGCGCGATATTCGTAAAACATGATATTTGTAACAACGTGATGTTTGTAAAATGAAATATCAACTCAGCATTTTTGGTAAACCTGAAGGAGTCAGGATACCTTTTTGATGACAGTATACTTTCGAACTAACCATGCTTCAATTAGGACTTTCAAGGGTTGTAACGTGGCTTGGTTCACGGTTTAAGAAACAAAGGATAATGGCTCAAAATTTGATTGTACCCACCCCTCTTCGTGATGATCTTCAGTCCTAAGCTCAGTTAATTCAACTTATGCATTCAGGTTCCAAGAGACTTTTGGATTTGCACCTTTGATAATGATGATGGTTCACAAGCAAAGAGAACTTTTGAGATGGCAGTCACTTCTTCCTTTTGGTAGTCACAATATTGTGTTGTTCAGGAATTTATTGACTTCTCTTTTTTCATCTTTTTGATATCCATAACTTTTGCATGAACTGTCTATTTTGAGCTTACAGTCAGCGGGATGCCTTGATTTTTGCCTAAGTCATCTTTTTGATTTTTGACTTAGCAGGCTTTTCTTTGTATACATGTTTTTTCATTCATTTTTTTTTCTTTTTGAAAGATATTGGCTTCCTTGCTTAATGATTGATGAACCATCATTGGCTTTTGATTGACACCTCAAACACTTCTTTGATGTGTGCGGATGAACGCTTGTGATTGAAACCTTTGTTGAAAGGTGTACTGAATGATTCTCTTAAAATAGAATGCACAGCCAAATTAACTGAGAACTACCCTGCCCCAGGTTATGATCAAGGGTTTTAATTAGTACAAGAAAGAAACTTCTACTTCTTAGGCTCAAAAGGGTTGACGAGGGATTAACATCCTTATATCTCCACTGTTTAGGAATTGAAACAATGCCTGTACATCGTCAGCATAGTCCGCTCAAAAGCATATTGTATGAGGTTGCGGTATCGTTTTCGTCATCCTCCCTTAAAAGGCTTACAGCTTAGCAGGAGTTGAATATCACAAAACATATGCAAAGTAAAGACATAATTTAAAATGAGTGATAGCGAATTAATTTATTCAAGACAAACATATGCAATGCACTGATGATGATTATTAAAACATATAATGTCTATCATAAGTCAAATGTTTAAACAAACAGAAAAGAAACTTGCAAATGAAAGTAGATCTAATGATCCAAAAGTTCGTCCGTCTAGACGTCAATCAGTCTTGTCATGACTAGGCATAGAAGTGGTGATCACCACAGGAGTTTCGGGAGGGTTGAATTTGATTTCCCCGTTATCGATTAGATCTTGAATCTTATTCCTCAATGTCCAGCAATTATTTTTGTAATGTCCAGGAATGTTGGAATGGTACGCGCACCTCGCATTGAGTTTATAGCTAGAGGTGTTAGATTTCTTAGGAGCATCCCTCAGAGTAATCAATCTGATCTTCAACGGATGTTATAATGTCTGAGTCGACGACATATTGATTTTGGTGAATTGACACTTAGGTGCATCTGGCTTGCGTCGTTGTTGTGGAACTGGTGTAGAGATTCAGAGTATCTGGGGTTTGAGCTTCCGGAATGTGTATCTCTGATAAGAATGTTTCAGAATGTACGGGGTTCGAGCTTCCGGAATGTATATCTGATTGGAATGTTTCAGAAGTCTGGGGGTCAAGCTTCCAGAATGTTCATCTGATTGGAACTTTCAGAATGTCTGGGGTTCGAGCTTCCGGAATGTATATCTGATTGGAATGTTTCAGAAGTCTGGGGGTCAAGCTTCCAGAATGTTCATCTGATTGGAACTTTCCGAATGTCCAGGGTTCGAGCTTCCGGAATGTATATCTGATTGGAATGTTTCAGAAGTCTGGGGGCCAAGCTTCCAGAATGTTCATCTGATTAGGATTGATTTGTTGATGGTATTTATCTGACCAGTTGGTCGACCTGAAAGGAAAAGTTAGTTTTATGTGATGTTATGAATGCAAATGCAATCTTTTCAAGGATCTTTAGGAATTTAGTTAGCAACATTAGAAAATGGTTTGGTCGTGTCTTTGTCTGAAGAATTCTGACTTTTGTTTTTGAATGTCTTTCTTTGAGAATCAAGCTCACCATATCCAATGGGTCATAGCCTCTGATTCGGGATACTTGTACTTTTGAATTTGAAAGCATATGGCTAGAGGAAAATAAATCCTCTTGCCCCTTGATAGGTATCGAGTCTCTGAACTGGAAGGTATGTGGCCAGAGGAAAATAAATCCTCTTGCCCCTTGATAGGAATTCAGTCTTTGATAAAGGCACCTGAAATTGTGCGCCCTAAATTCCTAAGATCCTTGAAAGGGTTAGTTAAATCATGTTATGCTTACGATGTCATGATGTCATGATGTTATGCGAATGAAGTTCATTAGGCATAGTGTGAGATAGTAAGGACAAACAAGTCCTTTCAACAAAACCTGCGAGGAAACGAAGGTTAGTAGTAAACACAAACAAGTCACGCAAGTCATATAAGTCACACAATTTCCTTAGGCTCGGCTTGCATGGAGTTTAGATCATGGGAGATACCCTTCCCCAAAGGTATTTCTAAGGATAAAGATGATATCAATAACGGGTTCTACAAGTTATCCAGAATCGTCAGCCCTTCTAAAGCACCCTCGGACATGATACATTCGCATCATGCAATGATACTTTGAGAAAAGACCTATCTGAATTGTAGTATCGGGTAGCGACTAGTTCTCGACATTTGCCAAGAGTAGTCCCCCCACTACGTTCCTTAAGGCCAAGATGGGTTAAAGGTAACTAAAGGTCCTTGAGCTCCGGCGCACCCACAGACACATACATAGACCCCCCTCATTTGAGAAAGGTGTTCATGTGCTATGGAGTCCTAACTCAAGTGTGAACTTCATATTGACTCATCTCCCACATATGTGAAAGAGGTCGCCATGACTATGCCACTCCTAATCTTAAGTGTTCTTGAATCCGGGTATAGGATTCGTCCTTTAGTTATTCCCGAAACAGCCCTGAAAAATAAAGCAAGTAAAGCAAACAATAGAAAACAATTAAGTGAATCCTAAACTTTTAAGGTAACCCCTCTTTTTAATCGAAAAATCCCCAGCAGAGTCGCCAGTTCTGTAATACGGTGAACTGACTTTTATATCGAAATGTCGCGGTTAAGCATGAGTCGTCACCGACTTTTATTTTATCCAAATAAATAGAAAGGCTAAAAGAACAGAAAAAACCTTTTTAAAGAAAACAGGGTTCGGGGGGTAATTTATGCAAAGGGAAGGTGTAAGGCACCCTTTGCATCCATGGTTTTCCATGGGCTCTTAATTGCTTTGCTCTTTGATTTCAGAAATGTAGAAGAAGTGAATACGGACTTTAGCTCGTAAATGAGCGTAGCCATTTTAAAGGTTTATGAGAAAGAATAAGAAAAGAATTTTAGCCAGAGCAAGGCAACTAGGAGCAATTACCTTAATAATGTAGAAAATAGTTCTTTTAGCCTTTCAGGGTGAAAGGGTCTATCCATGCCATAAGAGGGCAGGAAGCCTTTCATTTGGAGGTTGAAGGGTCGTCGCAATATCGTTCGCCATAAGACTGTCCCATGCCATAGAGAGGCAGGTAGTCTAAAGGAAGGATCAGAATGGCCTTTCGTAGGCAACTTCCGAGGGACGAGATCATATTAGTGTATCGAAGGCAGCATCATTAGGGACCTATGATCTTTGCATAATCGAGGCAACATGGCTGAGGTATCCTCGTATTCGAGGGACATGGCTATTCTGCGAAAAAACACAAGGCAACAAGCAACAGGCAACAGGCAGCAAAGAGGTTACCAAAAAAGTGTGCATGGGTGCAACAAACACGTGATTTATTCAATATATTATCTTATAATTAGTTGTTCTAAATTGATTCAAGGATTGCATTCCCTAAGATTACTAACCACGCAATAGTATAAACAACATAATTAAAGCAATATGGGGAAGGGGAAAAAGAAACCAGCGGCGGAAAGGGAGAACGAAACCAGCGGGTTTGACATAAGTAATAATAAGAAAAAATAAAAGAGGTTAAGGTTTTAGGGTTACCGACTATTGAGCTTTGGCGGTAGGCAAACCCTGAAAATGTGGGAAAAATAGAAACCAAAGGGGCAGTGAGTGCATTATCGATTCATTGACAACTAGGGTTAATCATAATTTGAAAAACAAAGTAAAATGAAATAAAACAAATATTTAAGATAAAAATAACACTTAGCTTTTGATTTGATCTGATAGGGTTGGCAGTCGGAGGTTGCCTCGAGCATTGACTCTGATCATCTGAGAATTGACAGAAAAAATGACAGACAGTGAGTGTATGACAATTCTTCTATTTGACAAAAAATAAATAATTTAGAGAAATAATATACAGAAATAATATTTGTATTTAAATAAAAGGGAAAGAATAAGAAAATAATAAAGAAATTTAATCGGTACTTAGCTTCGTAAAAGGCGTGGCGCGTAATCGGAAGACATCTGAAAAATCAACCCTGAAAAGGACACAGCAAATTAACATTTTTTAGTGTATGGCAAATTCTTGCAAATATTTAAATCGAGTGGAAATTGAATTGAATAACAATCGGATTTGATTAATTATTGGTCTTCGACCTAATTAATTAAATCGATTAAAAATAAAATATGGATCTTTAAAAGGTTAAAATATATTTTAATTGATTAATTATAATTAATTTATGAATTAAAACAATTTAAATACATTTAGAGTATTTTAAACATATAAAATAAAATCGAGGAATCGATGATAAAAAAATATAAAAAAATATGTTAAGATGAAAAGGTTTTTATGGTTTTAGTAAAAAATAATTTTATGTAATATATATATATATATATATATATATATATATATATATATATATATATATATATATATATATATATATATTAGAGATAAATAAAAATAAATAAAATAAAGATTATGTAATTAAAAAGAAAAAAATTTGAAGAAATTGCAATTGGGTGTGGTGGGCTCTTAGAGGTACATGGTGCATATGCGCTCTCAGGAGTGTTGGATTATCTTTTCCTGAAGTCTGATGGCCATTGGTTGGAAGGCGTATGGTGGATCTCGCTCTGACTAACACACTGGATCGTACGAATTTGCAATTGTAAAAATAACCCAGTTCGATCATATGCGATCCCACGAGTTCATTGAGCCCATTAATTCGGTCTGAAATTGACCTTACGAAAAATCCCTCTTCTGAAGAACATGAACCCCTAACAATGGTGGGACTTCGTTCCTGCATCTAAACTCCAATTCAACCATCCAAACAGAATCAAAACAATGTTATAAGCATGAATATACCGTTAAATTACATAAAAAGTTCCTGTATATATGAAATCAAAAATAAAAGAAAGCTTAGGAACCGAGGGTGGTGGTGTTACGATTCGGAAGGCTTTGATGCGTTGTGAGTGACTGAGATTGATCAGAAGAATCCAAGGAATCGATTGGTGTACTTGGTTTGGCTTGGGGCAAAGAGAAACAAGGTCTACACCTCTCTTGAAAGTCACGGTTTCTTGAGTTTTGGTTGGGGTTCTCAGCTCCAAATTTCTTCCCTCCTCTTCGTTTAATCAATGAAAGCTTTTGGATTTTTTTTTTTATGATGTTTGCTGGTAATTTGTGTGAGAATTGTAAAGGCTGCTGATCGTTTGTAGAGAGGAAAAGAAAATTATTGTGTAGATACTTACAGGAACAGGGTACGTTCCAGCCTCTCAAAAAAAAAAATAGGAATTGGTCCCTTTATATTGATTTTTTTTTAGGTTAAATACAAAAGCCAATAATCAAATAATTAAACCATATATAATAAAAAATTAAAATAAAATTTGATTTGATTTTAATTCTCAATATATTGGATCAATTATATTACTTCATTCCTAAATAAAACTATCCTAAAATGCAATGTTTTTAAAATGATGAAAGCAAATCTTTTATATTTTTATGATGACTTTTTTTTTTTAAAAAAGGAAAATTGAAAAATTAATATTTTAAATAGTGCTTAAATAGTATATATAAAAATTAAAAATTAAAATGATAAAAAAGTAATTTTAATTTTTTTTTGTGATTTTTGAATAAAGGAAAATAAAGTTAAAACTAAAATTAAAAAATAAAATAAAAATGAGAAATGTTAGAAGTGAGATTCGAGCCCAGGACCTCTCACTCTTGTACCTATACACTCAAACCCTTACCAACTACTTTATGTCACTTATTTGAAATAAAATGACATTTGGCAATATATGAGGGCAAATTTTGGGGTATGACATAGCGTGATAGAACCCCGTCTCTTTTTTATCAAAGATTGTAAGAAGACGAAGAATTTACTCTTAAGTGTTCATTTCTTTTTCATTATGAGCTAAATTCTCTTATGTTGAGAAACAAGAACTTAATATGAATTAATCTTTTGTGTCATTTGATGTGAGGTTAGTGACTGATTTTATCTTGCATTATATTGTTATAAATCTAATTCTTTGGTTGGTCAACTTAGGAAAAGATAGAAGCTTCTTGATATGAGGAATCCATGAACAAGTGAACTCATGATAAATACAATTGAAAATAGTAGGATAGGAATATTCACTAGAATGACTATTTTAGGAATAAAAAGCTACAATCATAGGGGAAATTTGGAATGAAGCTGGACATGCATTAAAGTTAAATGCGAGGCTTAGGAATTTGTTTTCTTGCTTTCTTGCACATGTACTGATGTTGTAGGAATACACCATAAGATCACGTTCTGATCTCATCTGGCACGGCATATCACATCATATACGCACACTAGATAAACGTATATTAACATATCATTGCCCAACATATATTCCATTTATGACTTCACTTATTTAGACAAACTTAATTCTATCATTGTCTACTTAAAAACTGAACCTGTGACAACCAACATTATTGTTATCCTTGCTCATGCCCATTCGCAAAAGATAGTTTGGCAAATCAATCTGAGTTATTACATTCCCTGTGGGAATGTCATTCTTACTTTTTATCATTTGCTACTATGGGCTGTGTATACTTGCACGTTATATAGTTTTCACCCAACTTCCTCCTAAGCTTACTCTCTAATGGTTTCTCATTGAAAAATTTGCCCTTCCAATATTATATGTGACAAATTACACGAGTTTTAGTAGAATCACAATATCCCAATAATGCTGAAAATATAAAATCCTTATAACTGGATCCCTTTATTCATACACAATACCCGAATTGATTTCTTGTGAGATATTTACTTGAAATTTCCTTGAATCTTCTAGCCCCAATAATCATGCTTCAAAGTCCCAGTTCTACAACAATATATCCTCAATCCTAGTGGTATCTTGAGTGTTTGTCTACTCAAAGATTGAGAAGAACTCCCACCTTGTCCGTAAGCTTTCACATAATATTACCAAAGTGAATCTCGAGAGAAGAACCTCATTTTTCATCTTGAATTGTGATACTAGCCACAACACCACACACCTTATGAACCTATGAAATCTTAAACAGATATTTAAATAAATGTTAAATCAAATAACAAAATCTCCTCAATAATCACAAACCTCCGAAAATGCGATTTGGATCCACATGATAATAGAAAATGAATGAGGTAAAAGATGAAAGAAATTGTTTGCAAGTGTTCAAGAAAGATTCAAAATTCTTTTTGAAAATGAGAGAACAATTGAGTTTTGATTTTTCAAATAAATATTGGAAATGTATGTTTTCTAAAATTGTCTGGGTTTGAGAGAAAATGGTATTTATATGTGCTAGAGATCTAGCACAAAAGGCAGTAAATAATGGTGTATGATTCAATTATAAACAAGGGGTGTGATTTGAGTTAGAGAACTAAGTGATTTGAATCAAGAAGTAAGAAAATATGAAAACCCATTTGCACGACTTGAGTCACACAATATGATATTTGGATCACATGATTCGAGTCAGGAATATTTGTGATTTAAGTCAGGGTTCTAGAAGGAAAATGGGAATCGTTTAGTTTAGTGTGATTCAAATTAAGTAGTCTTGTGATTCGAGTCACATAGTATGTGATTCGAGTTATGAAGTCTGTGACTCGAGTGATGAAAATATGAAATGAGTCATTTAACTCCTTGGAGGTCTAATTTGAATCAGATTAATAGTGTGATTCAAGTCATACTGGAAGAACATCGATTTTTCATGTTTTAAAAATCATTTTAAGATTTTACCAAAGTCAAGATTCAGACCATTTTCACACATAGTTCTTGATCCCAAAATTCAATAGATTGACTCAAAGCATACACTTTGATTTGTGCATATATTTAAACAAGGATTTAAAAAATATAGCAATCTAGTGATCCGCAATTGATGAGGAAACTCAATATTAAAAATAAATAAAACCAAAAGCTTACAAGATATGTAATCAAATCCATAACCCTTGAGGTATCATAGACATGCAATGCAACTTCAGATCTCAAGATGGAGATGCATGACTTTTATTTTTTATTTTATTTAATTAGAATGCCAACAAGGTGTTGTGCCCTTATGTTTCCTTGATACCTGCATGAACAATGATATTTATGTATTTACCTTTTCTGTTGATGCTTTCTTCATGTATGATGTGCTTTATAATTTTCTTCCCAGTCTTTCTACTTTATCATCTGGGTCGTTGTTGGCTTGGTTTTTGAGCTTCGAACTAACTTGTGGTTCTTGCTCATGACTTCATTGAAACTAATCGTTTATGTAAGTGGATTTTGTCCCATTAGTACTATCATCTACAAGTCTTTTAAGCCAACTATTGCATGTCATACCGATGAGATTCAACGTATTCGTTGAATTTTATAGTCCTGACCGATGTGGGTCAAAATAGCTACCAAGTCTAGTCATTATTCATTCCGATCAAGAAGAGTTTGTGTTATTCTCCAGTGTCAATGTCCTAGTTGTGAGTGTACATCTCCATAGCTCCACCAACTATGTTCTCGGAATGGTTAGTTCCTAAGAGGAGGTGTGCAAGCTACATTTCAAGTCTGTTCTGCTTAGTGGGGCCCCTGTTTCATTAACACAATCTATACTATATTGCTGAGGGTTATAATAATATTCCTCTTCATAATATTTCTTATAGTTAGAAGATTTATTTATTCAAATTTTGAAGATCCTTGAGGTATACTTATATTGTTGGGAGAACAATAGGTAAGGAATGTGAAACTTCATTTCAGTTTCTTCCTCAATTAGCTATGTAGCCCATGAGTATTGATATGCATTCCCATATAATCGATGAAAAAAACTTATCTAGAGGGGGTGAATAGATCCCCGAGTCAAAAATGACCTTTTAAAATAGTTTTTGAAAATCACAAAAGATATGGTAAGCGGAAGGTTTTGCCAAGATCAATTAAGTCATATAAACCGAACCGATTATTGAAAACTCGGATATGCGCACAATTGTAAGAAATCGATAATAATGATAAGTGAGTTGATAGACACAATTTTCAATCAATAGTTTTAATAGGCTTACTATGGTAACCTATTTCCAATGAAAATAATAAGAAAAACGTAAATTGACAAATTATCGAACACTTGGCGGATCGATTTTTCAGATTTTTCTTTCAAGCTCGCTAATATCAAAAACTATCACAATCACTTATATTGTAAGACAATCAACAAATAAACATAGATTTTAACAATCAATGGAAAATCGCTACGAATCGATCACTCAATCAATATATTTAACAATTTGTTAATGAAAATTTAAATACAAGAGATAGAGAGAGAGAGAGAGAGAGAGAGAGAGAGGGAGAGAGAGAGAGAGAGAGGAAACGAGGAGTTGTTTAGGCAGTCTAAAATGCGCAACTCTTGTCGAAACCCCCAAATCAACATCTTGATCTTGGAGGAGAAACCCTTGCCTTTTCTCCAATGAAATGCCCAAATTTTCTCAACCCAATTACCCGGTACAACTACCTAAATTGGACGTTATCAACCTAGTCTAGATGGCACCCAATAAAAAAATGATTATGTGTAGTTTGCTTGTGTGTATGCATAGATGGAAGGTTGAAGATGAAGAGAAATATTTGTATGTGTTTATAGTTTCATCAAGTTTAAAATGATACATGTATGAAATATTTACAGTAGTGCAAGTTAGAGGCAAAAGGAATGCTTAGAAATTGAAAAAGTATGCAATGTTTTAGAAAATTTTCCGCATGTGTCGACACATATAAGTTATGTGTCGACACATATAAATGCCTAGAATTGTTAGGAGATCTTTAAATAAGACATTTTGAGGTTTGTAAATAAATTTTATTGGAGTGCCAAGATTCCAAAAGCAATCACTTCCTCCTTCTTTACTTTCAGACAACCCTCAATGTCTAGAAGAATTTAGACCTATTTGTTTGCTCGGTAGTTTGTATAGAATAATGTTTGCTAAGTTTCTAGCCAATAGAATAAAGAAGGCGGTGAATGGGTTGATCTCTAAATCTCAATCGACTTTTTTGGTTCAAAGGCAAATGTTTGATGGAATTTTTATTTTGAATGAGGTGATGGATTATTCTAAAAGGTTAAATAAGAACTTAAGAGATGTCTCATTTTAAAGGTTGACTTTGAAAAAACTCACAACAAAGTGTCTTGGGATTATCTTATATTCTTGTTAAAAAGGACGTGGTTTGGGAATTCATGGATATTATGGATGAAAGCTCTAATTTTTTTGAGTTCAGTGTTGGTGTTGGTAAACGGGAGTTCCACCAAGGTCTTTGATGTGGAGAGAGGCTTGCGTCAAGGAAATCCTTTATCTTCTTTCTTGTTTCTACTAGCAGTAGAAGGTTTGACTGGTTTTGTGTGTGAATAAGAATTAGTTAGAAATTGATATGGTCTCATTAAATGTAATTATTTAGTGTAATTATCGGTATAGCCTTGTAACTATTATATATACGAGAAATAATAATGAGAAAGGTATCAAGCCAAGAATTATTGACATGGTATCAGCCTCGTCGATCAAACCTGTGATTTTTTGGTTCTGATTGCTTCAGTTTTGTTGTTCATCGTGTCTAGGTCCTGATCGATCACCGCGGAATTTGTTTCGTGCAGATGCTATTCTGATTCAGGGGTTAGGGCTTTGGTTTGCTTGGCGATTCCTTCACGAATCGTGATTCTGGGTCGTGTTTGGTTTGTTTTCTCGGTTGCAATTTTGATTTTTTTTTCTTGGATGTTCTTGATTTGAGATTCTGGATTGTGATTATCTTCTCCTTCCAAACCGCGGTTGCACACTGTTTGTGGCTTGTGGATTATACTGTTCATGGAGTATCTTGAATTATCCTGGTTCTCTTGGTTTGGTTGCTGTTGCACTGTTTGTGGATTGTAAAGTGTATTTGTTGCACCCCAAAATTTTCCCTCTTTATTCGAGCTATAAGTTATTAACGGCGTTTATTTCGTCGTTCACAATGTGAAAAAAAAGCAACAAAGAGTTCTTGTGATTTTAATAAAATACAGTGTGAAATATGGTTCAAACAGTGGAAATACGAGAAAATTCACAAGTCGTATTCTGAGAGTAATATGAGCTGAATTCCCGCTTTAACCCGATCGTTTCGACGATATCTACAACTTTCATGCTTGGCTCGGAAGCCAATTCTTTGAGGAAGGTTGTCGGATCTGCAAATTACTCAAGAATTCACGGTGAAAAATAGTGCTGAATGTAGGGTTTCGTGCCTCGAAAAATTCATATCTCACAATCCGCTAGTCGGATTCGCTTGAAAATTTAACTGGAGCTCCGTGCCGTCATTAAAGAGATTTCATATGTTCGGACCGAAGGCCAATTATGCACCGAAAACTCCCAGCATTTTTAAGATCGTCGCGTTCTTTTGATAAAAAGTGAGTTTTCAAGTATGTCGCGCCGAATTTGAAAATTAATAATTTCTTCGATTTTTATCGTATGAAGTCCGTTCCGGTGGCATTTTCTTGGAAATTTCGTTAGCTTCGATTCTTCGTCACACGTGCCAGATCAGATTTTGAGCCGAAGATAGGGTTTGATCGAGTTCTTTGAGCGGTATGCGCAAAATTCTGCACAGTCGCGCCTGTTGAACCGACGTTTCTCGTCATTCAAACGCGCGTAATTTCTTCGTCGCTTATCCGATTGAGACGATTCTCGCGGCTATGATCTACAATTTTAGTCATCTTCGAGTGGACGTTGGTTCCGTTCTAAAATTCAGAGCCGAACCGAGTTTCCTTAAAAACGAGCCAAAATAAGACGCATCGAGGGCAATTTGGACATTTCGCGTTGACAATATATAAACTTTTGCTCTTCACAAATCAAGGAGGGAGGACTCTCATAATTTCCATTCACCATTTTTCACAAACACTTTCTCTCAATTCTCTCTCAATTCTCTTGAATCAAAACTACAAATTACACAACTTTCATCAATATTCATCAATTTTCATCAAGATCAAGAGCATGGATTGAAGAAATCAGGATCCGAAGTTCGAATTCTTCTCCTCTCCTCACTACATAGCGCGCGCCTCTCTCTCCTCTCCTCTTGGATTTTGTTTTCGTGTCGCGTTCGTGTCGTGTTCGTGTTCGAGTCGCGTTCGTGTTCGCACTTCGGTTAGATCTTCATCCGG
Source organism: Vicia villosa (assembly GCF_029867415.1). Taxonomy (NCBI): domain Eukaryota; kingdom Viridiplantae; phylum Streptophyta; class Magnoliopsida; order Fabales; family Fabaceae; genus Vicia; species Vicia villosa. The sequence goes on along the minus strand of NW_026705882.1, from coordinate 177,709 downwards.
TAAGCTTCAAATCTTGAATTAAGTGCTTAATTGTTGATCGTTATGTGAATTTGAATCTAGATCTATATTTTGTTCTTGATTTGTGGATGATTGATGATAATTGATCGGTGATTTGTTATTTTTTTGCTCGAATCGATGATGATCATACGAATGGTGTTTAGATTTAATGTTCGTTGCATATAATTGTTGCTCGTTAATGAGGAATTGTGATATTCGTGTTCAAATCCGTGATTTGGTGGTGATTTCGTGCATATAATCATTGATGTTCATGTATATGGTTTACGACGCACTCAAAGTGTTTATGTAAATGCGTGCGGTGAATTTTTGCGTGATAATTGACTTGTTTGATGCTTAAATCATGAGTTGAATATGTTTCGTAGCTTGATCACTATCGTACATGTTAATTCTTGATGTCGTTGTTGCATTAACATGATCTTTGCCTTGGTTGACGCGTCGCATTCGCGCTTTGCTCATAACATGCTTTACATTGATGTGTGATCGTGTTTGTGCCTTCATTTTCAAGAGCATTTCTTCGCATGTATATCATGATATTCGATGTTTGTTTGTTTTGATCTCAAGTCGGCACGGTTTTGGATTGAGTGCGAATGGCTCCGAAGCTTTAAAAATGCATAAAAACCTGTTTTTCTGCGCCAGGAACCGGGTTGTCCCAGGCGGGAACCGGTTCCCACTCAATCCAAAATTGCTGATTTTCTGTGTTTTAGTACCAGGAACCGTGTTGTCCCTAGGTGGGAACCGGTTCCTGCGTTGTTTTTCCCCTCTGGTTTTTGCACCAGGAACCGGGTTGTCCCTAGGTGGGAACCGGTTCCCAGTTATCTCAAATATGCATGCCCCTGTGTTTTTGTACCAGGAACCGGGTTGTCCCTAGGTGGGAACCGGTTCCCAGTTTACTCTGTTTGGCTAGTTTCTGGTTTTTTGTACCAGGAACCGGGTTGTCCTATGCAGGAACCGGTTCCTGTGTGCTATTTTTGCGTTTTCTTTTCTAACTTCTATCTTGCATAACTTTTCGCTCGTAACTCCGATTTGCGCGTTCTTTATATCGTCGGAAAGCTTATGAGACGTACTATCTTGCTATATGCTTAATTTTCATTAACTTGTAGATCAGTCATGTGTGGTTTCACTTTGATATTTCATTGTCCATTTCGTGTTTACATTACTTGCCCATTTCTTTTCGCTTTATAATAATAACGCAATTCTGATTGCGGTGTTTGTTATCTCTAACTTGTGTGTTAGTATGCAAGGCTTTTGGATAGTCACCGACCGGCGCTTATTATTCGAGTGTTCCGCTTCACTTGCGGACACAATCCTATTCATTTGTATCGTGTTCTCATCCGGGAGACACGATCCTTTTACTTTATATCTGCTTATTTGGTTTGCTTGTTCCTCTTGCAGGTGTATTGTGATTATGCTCGTCGCACAAGTCGACATTTGTACGCTTTATGGCTAATCGGTGTGATGACTATTTGCTCTTGCTTTGCTAGCTCGCTCGCGGTGTGGTGTCGTTTTTTTTTACCTCCCCGTTTCACTTGGGAGGATGGCACGCTAGACCCTTCACGCAAAATTTGGAAGGAGAATGCGCCCGTGGTGGGATGAATTTTATTTCAGTTCTTCCTACGATATCACACGAACTTTCTTATTTGTCCTACGAGTAGGAAAGGGGAAAAAAGATCTCAACTAAACCCTAGGAGTTTGCTAAGTGTGGGGATTTCACCTAGACTAGAAATTCTGGAGTCCGGAAGGTCGGTTATACATAGGGAAGTGTTTAAACACCCTACATATCTGTAGTACTCTACAGGAACCTTCTCTGTGTCTAAATGTGTTTGTGCTGCTAATGATTATTGGGAAAGTTTCTCCTTTGTATTATGAGAAGGAATTGAATTGAATAAAAGAAAGACAGACAGACAGACTGACTATTTTTGGTATTTTATTAGCTCGCTGAGATTCCTTGTGAACCGCATGCCTACATATCCCTAATGGAAGTCAGAGCTTAATGTAGTTCGGGGAACTAACTAGGGAAATTAATTATTTTTGGTGCCTTGCTTGAAGCTCAAGGTTGAAGCTTTGAATTAAATCTATGTTTACAGTAAAGAGACATGAAATCATCTTTACAGAGAGGTATTTGTACTATTCTACCACAAACATTTAAAGGAGTGACAGAATAACTGAATTCATTTCATTCAAGAGGGGGACCTTACTTGTGTATGTGCAAGTATACCAGTCAAATGCCTCTTAAATGAAAGAAAGATGCTCATCCAAATTAGGGAAAGTTACCACATGTCTGGGTTTTACTGCCAGCTCATGCCTTTCAAAATCCTAAATGGGAGACTTGATTAAAATGAAATATAATGTTTGTTTGTTTGAATGTGGTAGAGTAGTAAAAATATCTCTCTATAGAGATAAGCTATGTCTATCTATTTGTATAAAAGATTTGACTTTAGCTGGCTTGTATGAGGCCCAAGCTTGAGGCTTTTTGATTGATTAATTATTATTTATTGACTCTGGGAGATGACTCCACTAGGGATTAATTACAGGGTATTTTTGTGTTCTGTACAAAGCCCAGAATTGAGGCTGACTCTATTTGGAGAGTGTTTATTTTGATGAATTTTTATTTGGTGTTCTGTACAAAGCCCAGAATTGAGGCTGACTCTAGCTAGGGAAAACATTATTTTCTGCCTTGTACAAAGCCCAAGGTTGTGGCGGACTCTTAAACAAACTGAGTATGGATGACTCTATGGGGAAAAGATCCTAGGTGTTAGGAATCTTTGACTCATGAAATATGGTTTAATCTGCCTTGTACAAAGCCCAAGGTTGTGGCTACTGAATGATGAAGAACTCACTAGGGAGACTCTATTATCTGCCTTGTATAATGCCCAAGGTTGAGGCTGACTATTAACAGGGGAGTTTTATTGTTTTGGTGCCTTGTATGAAGCCCAAGGTTGAGGCTAACTATTTTTGTTGGTTTTGACTCTACTGAGGAGATTTTATTTATTAAAAGACTGTTTTTCTTTGGAAGCTAACCCTTTCCAGGGATTTTGACTCAGCTGGTGAATTTGTCTGTTAAAAGACTGATTTTATCATGTTTTTGGAGGCTGACCCTTTCCAGGGGTTTTGACTCTTTTTGGGGAAATTATCTCCTAAGAGAATGAATCTTTGGTTTTGAAAGACTGATGTTGGAGGCTAACCCTTTCCAGGGGTTTTGCTAAAAATGAAAGAATGATTTTTGGAGGCTAACCCTTTCCAGGGGTTTTGATTAAAATGAAAGAATGATTTTGGAGGCTAACCCTTTCCAGGGGTTTTGATTAAAATGAAAGAATGATTTTGGAGGCTAACCCTTTCCAGGGATTTTGCTAAAAATGAAAGAATGATTTTGGAGGCTAACCCTTTCCAGGGATTTTGATTAAAATGAAAGAATGATTTTAGAGGCTAACCCTTTCCAGGGATTTTGCTAAAATGATTGGCAGAAAGATTATCTAGTGGAGACTTCTTGTTTAAAGCCCAAGATGAAGGCTGACACTGACTGAGGATAAGCAAACATGGATCCTAGACTCTGCTAAGGAAGATTGATGAAGATAAGGGTGACAGAGACTGTCCATGTCTCTTATTCCAAAAATGTACTCAATGTGAAATTGAGACAAACTTAGCTTGTTTAAAGTCTGGTTTAAATTGGAAGAAACTCACCAGGGTAGGCTAAAAGGTGACTAAAGACCTGTTCCTATGTTTATAAGAAACCTGATGGGTCCTTGTATATAAGCTCAAGAGGAAGCTGGAAATGCTTTTAAGAAGCCTGTGGGTCCTTGTACAAAGCCCAAGAGGAGGCTAATCGAGGGTCCTTGTTATAGCACAAGAGAAAGCTTATGTAGTTTTGAACTTATTTTGGCTCTAAGCAAGTGGGTAAGAGGTTTCACCGGGAATAATTCCTCTTTGGGTGGATGTGTCCTATTTTTTGGATTCTAAGGTTTTTGCCAAGATGTTTCACCGGGAATAATTCATCTTGGGGGTTTGAACTACAGATCTCTAATTAGGAAAGAGCCTTCACCGGGAAGACATTCTCAATCCTAGGTCATATTCCTATAATATATATAGTTTAACTGTCCTAGGGTTTATACTCAAACGTAGTTCTAAACTAATATATATGCACAGTTTATATTTGACAGTAATTTAAATAAAGACTGTAAATTGAAAGCTTGTAAAGCCTAACCTGGATGGAGTGGAGGCCATTGAAGAAGTATGTACAAAGCCTTACCAGCAGTTGATGGATAACAGTTGAATATATATGATAAACAGTAAAGGGTTTTTGAAAACAGAAGAAGTGAAGATGGACAAAGGTCACATAGGTATCTGAAGAGTTTCACCGGGAATAATGCCCTTCAAATACCAGAAGAATGTTTTGAAAACAGAAAGAAGATTTTGAAAATACAGTTTTGAAAACAAGCTAAGAAGAGAAGGTGTTTGGGACTTACACTCTATTAGAGGCCCAATACTTTACAGTACTGGCTATAAAAGCAAATTGAAAATGATTTGAAATGATATAAGGTTTTGTTGTTTGAAAACCTTAATCATCCGTTTAATCGGAGACTGATAACAGCTTTGAAAATTGACAAAAGTTAACTTAATTAAGGTAAAGATAAAGATCTATGCCTAATTAAGACCTAAACAATTAGGGTTTTATCATAAAATTATTCACAAAGGTAACAAGATAAAAATATATATTTTAAAGTATTTAAGAAAACATTTAAAACATACTATTTTAAACCTAATTAAAATACATGAAATAAATAATATTTTTTATGATTTTTTGATTATTCATAAAATAAGTATATTAAATAACAAGTGTGTGAAAAATGAAGTGAAAATAAATTAATTTGATAGATGAATTAATTGTGTGAAGTTATGAGAAAAAATGAAGGAAATTAGTGGTAAAAAAATGATTTTGTCTCCTCCAAGGTTTGAACACACGCCCTTTAGGTCACACACCCAAAACCAACACCACTGAGCCAGCGCGCGTATGGTGATAGTAAACTGACTCCTTTGCAACTCATATGTTACTCAAGTGTATAGAAGCAAAAAAAAAATAATATCAAAAGGTCTGGGGCGAGGGGGATTCGAACCCCAGACCTTGGGCACGCGCAACACACAAACACTCCTTACCACTGGGCTATAACGATTTAGTCGTTAATGAAACAGGTATCAATCAAAATAAAATAAACTTAACCCTGAATTTGAAATTTGCGCGCCACCACCATTGTCATCTTCAACCTCTAGCTTTGAATTTTTGAAAATCTGAACTCTCTCAACTCTCAACCATTTGCAACGATGTAAACATGAAACTTGTTCTAAATTCACTCACGATTCTGAATATGTAACTAACATAAATTTATATTAACTACATCTAACTAATTTACTAAAAAACGTGAAGAACTCTAAAATTTGAAAATCAAATTAAATGACTATACTGAAAGATAAATGAATGATGATAGAGGGTTTTCAATCCTCTGATGATGCTGAACAAGATAGAATCGAGCTATATCATAAAGAGTGCTTAAATTAAAGAGGTGGAGTTCAGAAACTTACCTCTGAAAATGGAAGTCGTGAGGATGATAGAGAGCAACTGGGCTTGTATGAATGATCCCAAAAGCTTCCTTGGGACTCAGTGATGCTAACTGAATGTTTATTGTAACCTCAATCCTCCTGAATTGTTCTATGGACCTCCCTCGATTTGAGCTTCAAGTGAACATGGAGAGTGATGATTCTTGAGTTACAGATGAGCTGCAGCCATCTGAACAGCTTCACTACCTCCTATGGAACGTGCCTGGATGCTTGGCTTTGTTGGAAACCTTCTGAATTGCTCTATGGACCTCCAACTGCAACAGCTCCAAAGTGAGAGCAAAAATGGCGTTCCTCCACTTACAGAAGTGATCCAGGTGCTTGGATCACCTCAAATGATCTCCCTTGAGATGTTAGAATGCCTACTTTCCAAAGATAAGCTCTGGTTTGAAGAAAACGATTCTTCTTGCCAAATAACTTTGAAAAACAATAAGCATGAGAAGAGAAAGAGAAAGCAAGGAATATGGTTGCTTTGGTGTGTTTTCTGAATGAGAAAGAGACCTCTATTTATAGGCAATTGTCTCAGAGCAATTGAACATAGCAAGCTTGCTTAGTGTAGTGAGTTTGGTTTCTTAGCCAAGAAGAAAATTTGCAAATATCTCTTATGCAATGATGAGAATTTTGATTCCATTTGATCAATCCCCTAGCCCTCGATTTTGCTTGATCTTAGGGGACAATTCTGAGACAGAAATGAGCTCTAATTGGTTGGTGAGAAGATTCCTTGGGTGATTCATCAATTTGCCATAAATTCACAAATGTAATCATTACATAATCACATGTTCTTGTTTTTAGAATCTTCTTCAATTCTCATGTCATGGTAAAAATGAATGCATGGCATGTTTTCAGATGTGGTATGGGTCGTGTAGCATCCATAAGAGAGGTCATTTGCACAAAATTGCAAAGTTTCAAATTGTACATGACCTATAATTTCACTTCATGAGGCCAACTTTGAACAAGCATAACTCTTAGCTCAAAATGAATTTGGAGAAGGTTGAACACAATTTGGAAAGCCCTAAACATCTACTTCAAATCATTAGTTTGGAGTTTCTTCAGAATCCTTTGGCAAATTTGTTAAAAATGAGGCCAAAGTTGGAAGAAAACTAGGTTAAAACACTTAGAAAATTTTCTAAGTGTTTATGACCTAAAACTTCAAAATTTCCAAAACTCTTAAATGATTGATCTTTTGAAAAAAGTTGCATTGTAAGATGTTATTTTATTTTGCAAGATCTACAACTTTCATGTTGGAAGTTTTTTGAGTTGTGTAGGTGAAATTTTGAGTTCCCACAATGCCCTCAAAAACCCTAATTCCCGACTTTTTGCTCCTTGAAGATTCTTTTTGAATTTCATTGGTCAAATGACTTTAATATCCATATATTGATGATATTGATCCTTAAAATTCATGGTTTGACCAAAAATCTCAAAAGTCAAAGGTGAACTCATACAGTTGACTTTTTCTTGATAAAGTGAGAATTTGGACTTTTGTGTAGAATCAAGATCTTCTCCTCAAATGAGTGATGTAAATGGATTATATTGAGGTAGTAGAGGTTCTTGAATCATGTCTTGAGTCTTGAATCCATGCCCTAATTAAAAGTCAACTATCTTGGTGAATTAGGTCAAAAACCCTAATTGTCGACCATATGAAAATAATGATTGTAGACTTTGAATTGAGGTGTAATGTCCAGTGGATCTTGTCATATGAGCTATTTGAAAATGATTGATGTCTTTGAATGATCCCCTGGGGCTTTTTAGGGTTTCCCAAAGGTGATCCCTGATTTTAGTCCTTGATAGGCTCAAAAGCCCTAGTCTGGTGACCTGAGTAAACCTGTACTCAGATGACTGGGTGTCTAATCAATCATAGGTGAAATAATGAAGCTCTTGAGTCTTATGATTGTATTAGAGACTAATCCTTCTATTGATTGATCCTTTGCCTAAGTTTTCTTGTCTTTGAACACCCTTGATTGAATGCCAGACTGCTCTGGGTACTTGCTTTGACTTGATGAAAATCCTGAAGATATGTCATCTCAGGGGGGGGTCAAAAATTAGGGTATGACAGATGCCCCTATTTAAGTTTCTTTTATCTGGAGGGAGAGAGATTGATATCTCGATCTCTCCTGCGTAAAAGAGACTTAAATATCGAGGAATGCCCGAATTTTGGGCGCTCCTGAGATGTTGTAACTGATAAAATCTTTGCGTGACTTGATCCCGTTGTCGCACTTGGCGGGGGATGAGGAGACAAACTCCTGTAGAAATACTTGATGTGGATTCTGGCGAATGGATGGCAGTGCAGGATGCGCGATCCATCTTCTTTAACTAAGTGTTGATACTTAGAAAAAGGTAAACAACCTCCCCCTTGTTTCGGATGTCCATATCTCGAAACTGGTCTCAGTCGTGTTTGGACAATATCTCAGATAAAGAGAAAATTTCCAAAGATTTGTTTCCTCATCAAACTTCTCATCAGCACTTGGAGGTAAGATACCATTTGATGGTAAATAAAGAAAACTTCAAAGGTTTGTTTCCTCATCAAACTTCTTACCAGCACTTGGAGGTAAGATACCATTTGATGGTAAATAAAGAAACTTCAAAGGGTTTGTTTCCTCATCAAACTTCTTACCAGCACTTGGAGGTAAGATACCATTTGATGGTAAATAAAGAAACTTCAAAGGTTTGTTTCCTCATCAAACTTCTTACCAGCACTTGGAGGTAAGATACCATTTGATGGTAAATAAAGAAACTTCAAAGGTTTGTTTCCTCATCAAACTTCTTACCAGCACTTGGAGGTAAGATACCATTTGATGGTAAATAAAGAAACTTCACCATCTTCCCTTTTGACTTGACGTCTTTGAAGGATCGTCACATGGTCCCGCGCTCTTTTGAGGGGCTAATGACTTTGCTTGAAGGCGGACGAACTGTTTTCGGGGTGAAAACCAACATTCGTTGACTGATGCCGGGGAATCAACAAACTGTTCTCCTAAGAGGAAAACTGCCATTCATCGACTCTGTGGGGAACTAAACATCCCAGAAACAGACAAACTGTTTGAAGAAACTGCCATTTGTCGATCTCTTAAATATTTAATAGACAAACTGTCTTTCCTTGGGGAAAGGCTGCCATTTGACAATTGCTAGGGGAACAAACTGTCTTCTACTAGGAGACTGCCATCTGCTAATGCAAATTTTGGGGTATGACAACTGCCCCTGTTCAATTTTCTTATATATGAAGATGTAGACTAGCATGCGTGCCTGTCGGAATCTGAAGGTAGAAGAGGATTGAACACTAGAATACCCAGAAATTTGTCCTAGCTGAAGTAGGGACCTTCGTTGGAGATGGGCTTGAAGATGCCATCGAGCTTGATAGAATTGAGAACCAGAATATGTCGTATGTTAGACCATTTCTGAAGAATAGGTTGAGTCATGTGTTAGACTGAATTTAGTTTGCATTAGCAGATGATGTCTGGAAAACCATACGTTAGGTCGAAGAATGAGTCGTGCGTTAGACTAATCCGATCTGCATCCTCAGATGTCTGGAAAACCGTGCGTTAGGTCGAGAAATAAGTCGTGCGTTAGACTAATCCGATTTGCATCCTCAAATGTCTGGAAAACCGTGCGTTAGGTTGAAGGATGAGTCGTGCGTTAGACTGAATCCAATTTGCATCCGAAGATGTTTGAAAGGCCGTGCGTTAGGCTGAAGGATGGGTCGTACGTTAGACCGGATCCTTTGTATTGAGAAGTATTTGATGGAGAGTGATCGTGTCAGTATCGTTCGTAATACTTGAATTAGATCTTGGAAATGTGATCGTGTCTACACCGTTCTTGATGATAGAATTAGATCCTTAAAGGTTGATCGTGTCAGTACCGTTCGTAGCAACTGAATTAGATCTTGGGAAGATGATCGTGTCTACACCGTTCGTGATGACAGAATTAGATCTTCGAATGTTGATCGTGTCAGTACCGTTCGTAATACCTGAATTAGATCTTCGAATGTTGATCGTGTCAGTACCGTTCGTAATACCTGAATTAGATCTTGGAAAGATGATCGTGTCTATACCGTTCGTGATGATAGAATTAGATCCTTAAAGGTTGATCGTGTCAGTACCGTTCGTAGCAACTGAATTAGATCTTTGGAGAGATGATTGTGTCTATACCGTTCGTGATGATAGAATTAGATCCTTAAAGGTTGATCGTGTCAGTACCGTTCGTAGCAACTGAAATTAGATCTTTGGAGAGATGATCGTGTCTACACCGTTCGTGATGATAGAATTAGATCTCTTGTCGTGTCATCACCATTCGTAGTAACTGAATTAGACTGAGGAGGTAATTGATCGTGTCCACACCGTTCGTGATGATGGAATTAGATCTCTGACCGTGTCAGTACCGTTCGTAGTAACTGAATTAGATCTTTGAAAATGATGGTGTCACCACCGTTCGTAGTAAATGAATTAGATCCTGGAAAGTTGGAGATTTTGTTCATTTGTCTGTACCTGTATTCTGCAATAGGTATAACAGTTTATATAATATCATGATGCAGGTGTTATGTAATGAGTCCCTCAAAATAAATGAGAAACTTTGTATGAAATGCATGCGATGTATCAATATGTTTATGATTTATGACGTATGAATATGATTTATGCTATTTGACACATCTTGATTGAGAAGATGGATCTCCATGTCATTGTAATTTTGATGTTTGATCCTATCTTGAAGATGCTCAGCTGGGGATTTATGATTTCTGCTTGGGGACGATCAGTAACTTGATGTACCCTGATTGGGGATTAGAGATATTAATACACCATGTTGGAGAAGAGCAAAGTGTTGGAGAACCGGTAGTGTTGAAGATGCAAACTCTGTTGGGGAGCCATGTCTTTGTCGGGACGAGTATGTTTAAAGATATCTTCTTGAGGATTGCTCTGTGGGGATATGATCTTGTGAAATCGGAGTTGTGGGAAGGCATGGATGCCTTGAACATTGCCCCCAGTATTATAGTAACTACCATTCCTGGATTTGATTAGGACACACCGCTGAGTATTGATCAAGATGTCAAACTGGACTTGCATAGATTTGCCCCTGCTAGTAGAGACTTTGAAAAGATTCGCCTCGCGAGGACTTTATGAGACATGCATTATGGGCGACATACCCCTAGTAATCATAGGCCAAAGACAATATCCCATGTTGGTTGGGAAGTAGCTTCAGATCTTATTTGGATGCATGCCCCTGATTGTTTTGGCATCCTTGAGAGATTCTCGGAATCTTGACTTGATTGCCCTAGATTGATCGGAAAATAGTTTGAAACCCACTTGTGATGTGTGCCTTTTACTGTTTGGCATTTGAGAGATTCTTGGAATCTTGACTTAATTGCCTCAGATTGATTTGGCAAAACGTGCCATGCCCCTTGTATACGTAGGAGACATTGCTTCTTGGAGTACTATGTCGGGATAACTGTTGGTCATTAGTTGTACCCTGTGCAAATTCTTTATGTTGTTAACGTTTGAAATTACGTAGCAGAATTTGTTTAATAATGAGTTCATAAGATGCAATGCATACATTTGTCTTGAGTTTTTGAAAAACGTTAAAGCAAGAGATGTAAAAGCGCGATATTCGTAAAACATGATATTTGTAACAACGTGATGTTTGTAAAATGAAATATCAACTCAGCATTTTTGGTAAACCTTAAGGAGTCAGGATACCTTTTTGATGACAGTATACTTTCGAACTAACCATGCTTCAATTAGGACTTTAAAGGGTTGTAACGTGGCTTGGTTCACGGTTTAAGAAACAAAGGATAATGGCTCAAAATTTGATTGTACCAACTCCTCTTCGTGATGATCTTCAGTCCTAAGCTCAGTTAATTCAACTTATGCATTCAGGTTCCAAGAGACTTTTGGATTTGCACCTTTGATAATGATGATGGTTCACAAGCAAAGAGAACTTTTGAGATGGCAGTCACTTCTTCCTTTTGGTAGTCACAATATTGTGTTGTTCAGGAATTTATTGACTTCTCTTTTTTCATCTTTTTGATATCCCTAACTTTTGCCTGAACTGTCTATTTTGAGCTTACAGTCAGCGGGATGCCTTGATTTTTGCCTAAGTCATCTTTTTGATTTTTGACTTAGCAGGCTTTTCTTTGTATACATGTTTTTTCATTCATTTTTTTTTCTTTTTGAAAGATATTGACTTCCTTGCTTAATGATTGATGAACCATCATTGGCTTTTGATTGACACCTCAAACACTTCTTTGATGTGTGCGGATGAACGCTTGTGATTGAAACCTTTGTTGAAAGGTGTACTGAATGATTCTCTTAAAATAGAATGTACAGCCAAATTAACTGAGAACTACCCTGCCCCAGGTTATGATCAAGGGTTTTAATTAGTACAAGAAATAAACTTCTACTTCTTAGGCTCAAAGGGGTTGACGAGGGATTAACATCCTTATATCTCCACTGTTTAGGAATTGAAACAATGCCTGTACATCGTCAGCATAGTCCGCTCAAAAGCATATTGTATGAGGTTGCGGTATCGTTTTCGTCATCCTCCCTTAAAAGGCTTACAGCTTAGCAGGAGTTGAATATCACAAAACATATGCAAAGTAAAGACATAATATAAAATGAGTGATATCGAATTAATTTATTCAAGACAAACATATGCAATGCACTGATGATGATTATTAAAACATATAATGTCTATCATAAGTCAAATGTTTAAACAAACAGAAAAGAAACTTGCAAATGAAAGTAGATCTAATGATCCAAAAGTTCGTCCGTCTAGACGTCAATCAGTCTTGTCATGACTAGGCATAGAAGCGGTGATCACCACAGGAGTTTCGGGAGGGTTGAATTTGATTTCCCCGTTATCGATTATATCTTGAATCTTATTCCTCAATGTCCAGCAATTATTTTTGTAATGTCCAGGAATGTTGGAATGGTACGCGCACCTCGCATTGAGTTTATAGCCAGAGGTGTTAGATTTCTTAGGAGCATCCCTCAGAGTAATCAATCTGATCTTCAACGGATGTTGTAATGTCTGAGTCGACGACATATTGATTTTGGTGAATTGACACTTAGGTGCATCTGACTTGCGTCATTGTTGTGGAACTGGTGTAGAGATTCAGAGTATCCGGGGTTCGAGCTTCCGGAATGTGTATCTGATAAGAATGTTTCAGAATGTCCGGGGTTCGAGCTTCCGGAATGTATATCTGATTGGAATGTTTCAGAAGTCTGGGGGTCAAGCTTCCAGAATGTTCATCTGATTGGAACTTTCAGAATGTCTGGGGTTCGAGCTTCCGGAATGTATATCTGATTGGAATGTTTCAGAAGTCTGGGGGTCAAGCTTCCAGAATGTTCATCTGATTGGAACTTTCAGAATGTCCAGGGTTTGAGCTTCCGGAATGTATATCTGATTGGAATGTTTCAGAAGTCTGGGGGCCAAGCTTCCAGAATGTTCATCAGATTAGGATTGATTTGTTGATGGTATTTATCTGACTAGTTGGTCGACCTGAAAGGAAAAGTTAGTTTTATGTGATGTTATGAATGCAAATGCAATCTTTTCAAGGATCTTTAGGAATTTAGTTAGCAACATTAGAAAATGGTTTGGTCGTGTCTTTGTCTGAAGAATTCTGACTTTTGTCTTTGAATGTCTTTCTTTGAGAATCAAGCTCACCATATCCAGTGGGTCATAGCCTCTGATTCGGGATACTTGTACTTTTGAATTTGAAAGCATATGGCTAGAGGAAAATAAATCCTCTTGCCCCTTGATAGGTATCGAGTCTCTGAATTGGAAGGTATGTGGCCAGAGGAAAATAAATCCTCTTGCCCCTTGATAGGAATTCAGTCTTTGATAAAGGCACCTGAAATTGTGCGCCCTAAATTCCTAAGATCCTTGAAAGGGTTAGTTAAATCATGTTATGCTTATGATGTCATGATGTCATGATGTTATGCGAATGAAGTTCATTAGGCATAGTGTGAGATAGTAAGGACAAACAAGTCCTTTCAACAAAACCTGCGAGGAAACGAAGGTTAGTAGCAAACACAAACAAGTCACGCAAGTCACATAAGTCACACAATTTCCTTAGGCTCGGCTTGCATGGAGTTTAGATCATGGGAGATACCCTTCCCCAAAGGTATTTCTAAGGATAAAGATGATATCAGTAACGGGTTCTACAAGTTATCCAGAATTGTCATCCCTTCTAAAGCACCCTCGGACATGATACATTCGCATCATGCAATGATACTTTGAGAAAAGACCTATCTTAATTGTAGTATCGGGTAGCGACTAGTTCTCGACATTTGCCAAGAGTAGTCCCCCCACTACGTTCCTAAAGGCCAAGATGGGTTAAAGGTAACTAAAGGTCCTTGAGCTCCGGCGCACCCACAGACACATACATAGACCCCCCTCATTTGAGAAAGGTGTGCATGTGCTATGGAGTCCTAACTCAATTGTGAACTTCATATTGACTCATCTTCCACATATGTGAAAGAGGTCGCCATGACTATGCCACTCCTAATCTTAAGTGTTCTTGAATCCGGGTATAGGATTCGTCCTTTAGTTATTCCCGAAACAGCCCTGGAAAAATAAAGCAAGCAAAGCAAACAATAGAAAACAATTAAGTGAATCCTAAACTTTTAAGGTAACCCCTCTTTTTAATCGAAAAATCCCCAGCAGAGTCGCCAGTTCTGTAATACGGTGAACTGACTTTTATATCGAAATGTCGCGGTTAAGCATGAGTCGCCACCGACTTTTATTTTATCCAAATAAATAGAAAGGCTAAAAGAACAGAAAAAAACCTTTTTAAAGAAAACAGGGTTCGGGGGGTAATTTATGCAAAGGGAAGGTGTAAGGCACCCTTTGCATCCATGGTTTTCCATGGGCTTTTAATTGCTTTGCTCTTTGATTTCAGAAATGTAGAAGAAGTGAATACGGACTTTAGCTCGTAAATGAGCGTAGCCATTTTGAAGGTTTATGAGAAAGAATAAGAAAAGAATTTTAGCCAGAGCAAGGCAATTAGGAGCAATTACCTTAATAATGTAGAAAATAGTTCTTTTAGCCTTTCAGGGTGAAAGGGTCTATCCATGCCATAAGAGGGCAGGAAGCCTTTCATTTGGAGGTTGAAGGGTCGTCGCAATATCGTTCTCCATAAGACTGTCCCATGCCATAGAGAGGCAGGTAGTCTAAAGGAAGGATCAGAATGGCCTTTCGTAGGCAACCAGAGGATACCTCAGCATTTCGTAGGCAACTTCCGAGGGACGAGATCATATTAGTGTATCGAAGGCAGCATCATTAGGGACCTATGATCTTTGCATAATCGAGGCAACATGGCTGAGGTATCCTCGTATTTGAGGGACATGGCTATTCTGCGAAAAAACACAAGGCAACAAGCAACTGGCAACAGGCAGCAAAGAGGTTACCAAAAAAGTGTGCGTGGGTGCAACAAACACGTGATTAATTCAATATATTATCTTATAATTAGTTGTTCTAAATTGATTCAAGGATTGCATTCCCTAAGATTACTAACCACGCAATAGTATAAACAACATAATTAAAGCAATATGGGGAAGGGGAAAAAGAAACCAGCGGGGGAAAGGGAGAACGAAACCAGCGGGTTTGACATAAGTAATAATAAGAAAAACTAAAAGAGGTTAAGGTTTTAGGATTACCGACTATTGAGCTTTGGCGGTAGGCAAACCCTAAAAATGTGGGAAAAATAGAAACCAAAGGGGCAGTGAGTGCATTATCGATTCATTGACAACTAGGGTTAATCATAATTTGAAAAACAAAGTAAAATGAAATAAAACAAATATTTAAGATAAAAATAACACTTAGCTTTTGATTTGATCTGATAGGGTTGGCAGTCGGAGGTTGCCTCGAGCATTGACTCTGATCATCTGAGAATTGACAGAAAAAATGACAGACAGTGAGTGTATGACAATTCTTCTATTTGACAAAAAATAAATAATTTAGAGAAATAATAGACAGAAATAATATTTGTATTTAAATAAAAGGGAAAGAAAAATAAAATAATAAAGAAATTTAATCGGGACTTAGCTTCGTAAAAGGCGTGGCGCGTAATCGGAAGACATCTGAAAAATCAACCCTGAAAAGGACACATCAAAATAACATTTTTTAGTGTATGGCAAATTCTTGCAAATATTTAAATCGAGTGGAAATTGAATTGAATAACAATCGGATTTAATTAATTATTGGTCTTCGACCTAATTAATTAAATCGATTAAAAATAAAATATGGATCTTTAAAAGGTCAAAATATATTTTAATTGATTAATTATAATTAATTTATGAATTAAAACAATTTAAATACATTTAGAGTATTTTAAACATATAAAATAAAATCGAGGAATCGATGATAAAAAAAATATAAAAAAATATGTTAAGATGAAAAGGTTTTTATGGTTTTAGTAAAAAATATTTTTATGTAATATATATATATATATATATATATATATATATATATATATATATATATATATATATATATATATATATATATATATATATATATATATATAAAATAAAGATTATGTAATTAAAAAGAAAAAAATTTGAAGAAACTGCAATTGGGTGTGGTAGGCTCTTAGAGGTACATGGTGCGTATGCGCTCTCAGGAGTGTTGGATTATCTTTTCCTGAAGTCTGATGGCCATTGGTTGGAAGGCGTATGGTGGATGTCGCTCTGACTAACACACTGGATCGTACGAATTTGCAATTGTAAAAAATAAGTGACTTTCCTGGGATACGAACCCAGGTCTTCTCGCTGGCCAACACAGAACGCATCCCGTTGCCATCTATGCTGTGTTTGTCTCATGTTTTCATAGTGCAACGATAATTATATAATAAAAACACAACTGACGATTTAAAAAAAAAAGAAAAGCGCGCCCCTATTGTTTCTTCTTCCTCGCTAGTTTTTTTTCAGGAAAACTCAGCACTTTTAGACCACGGTTTTTAAACGTGGCTGTAGGTTCCCCACCTTTAACCTGCAAATATTCAACGATAGACACAAAAAAAATAACCCAGTTCGATCATATGCGATCCCACGAGTTCATTGAGCCCATTAATTCGGTCTGAAATTGACCTTACGAAAAATCCCTCTTCTGAAGAACATGAACCCCTAACAATGGTGGGACTTCGTTCCTGCATCTAAACTCCAATTCAACCATCCAAACAGAATCAAAACAATGTTATAAGCATGAATATACCGTTAAATTACATAAAAAGTTCCTGTATATATGAAATCAAAAATAAAAGAAAGCTTAGGAACCGAGGGTGGTGGTGTTACGATTCGGAAGGCTTTGATGCGTTGTGAGTGACTGAGATTGATCAGAAGAATCCAAGGAATCGATTGGTGTACTTGGTTTGGCTTGGGGCAATGAGAAACAAGGTCTACACCTCTCTTGAAAGTCACGGTTTCTTGAGTTTTGGTTGGGGTTCTCAGCTCCAAATTTCTTCCCTCCTCTTCGTTTAATCAATGAAAGCTTTTGGATTTTTTTTTTATGATGTTTGCTGGTAATTTGTGTGAGAATTGTAAAGGCTGCTGATCGTTTGTAGAGAGGAAAAGAAAATTATTGTGTAGATACTTACAGGAACAGGGTACGTTCCAGCCTCTCAAAAAAAAATAGGAATTGGTCCCTTTATATTGATTTTTTTTTAGGTTAAATACAAAAGCCAATAATCAAATAATTAAACCATATATAATAAAAAATTAAAATAAAATTTGATTTGATTTTAATTCTCAATATATTGGATCAATTATATTAATTCATTCCTAAATAAAACTATCCTAAAATGCAATGTTTTTAAAATGATGAAAGCAAATCTTTTATATTTTTATGATGACTTTTTTTTTTTAAAAAAGGAAAATTGAAAAATTAATATTTTAAATAGTGCTTAAATAGTATATATAAAAATTAAAAATTAAAATGATAAAAAAGTAATTTTAATTTTTTTTGTGATTTTTGAATAAAGGAAAATAAAGTTAAAACTAAAATTAAAAAATAAAATAAAAATGAGAAATGTTAGAAGTGAGATTCGAGCCCAGGACCTCTCACTCTTGTACCTTTACACTCAAACCCTTACCAACTAGTTTATGTCACTTATTTGAAATAAAATGACATTTGGCAATATATGAGGGCAAATTTTGGGGTATGACATAGCGTGATAGAACCCCGTCTCTTTTTTATCAAAGATTGTAAGAAGACGAAGAATTTACTCTTAAGTGTTCATTTCTTTTTCATTATGAGCTAAATTCTCTTATGTTGAGAAACAAGAACTTAATATGAATTAATCTTTTGTGTCATTTGATGTGAGGTTAGTGACTGATTTTATCTTGCATTATATTGTTATAAATCTAATTCTTTGGTTGGTCAACTTAGGAAAAGATAGAAGCTTCTTGATATGAGGAATCCATGAACAAGTGAACTCATGATAAATACAATTGAAAATAGTAGGATAGGAATATTCACTAGAATGACTATTTTAGGAATAAAAAGCTACAATCATAGGGGAAATTTGGAATGAAGCTGGACATGCATTAAAGTTAAATGCGAGGCTTAGGAATTTGTCCTCTTGCTTTCTTGCACATGTACTGATGTTGTAGGAATACACCATAAGATCACGTTCTGATCTCATCTGGCACGGCATATCACATCATATACGCACACTAGATAAACGTATATTAACATATCATTGCCCAACATATATTCCATTTATGACTTCACTTATTTAGACAAACTTAATTCTATCATTGTCTACTTAAAAACTGAACCTGTGACAACCAACATTATTGTTATCCTTGCTCATGCCCATTCGCAAAAGATAGTTTGGCAAATCAATCTGAGTTTTTACATTCCCTGTGGGAATGTCATTCTTACTTTTTATCATTTGCTACTATGGGCTGTGTATACTTGCACGTTATATAGTTTTCACCCAACTTCCTCCTAAGCTTACTCTCTAATGGTTTCTCATTGAAAAATTTGCCCTTCCAATATTATATGTGACAAATTACACGAGTTTTAGTAGAATCACAATATCCCAATAATGCTGAAAATATAAAATCCTTATAACTGGATCCCTTTATTCATACACAATACCCGAGTTGATTTCTTGTGAGATATTTACTTGAAATTTCCTTGAATCTTCTAGCCCCAATAATCATGCTTCAAAGTCCCAGTTCTACAACAATATATCCTCAATCCTAGTGGTATCTTGAGTGTTTGTCTACTCAAAGATTGAGAAGAACTCCCACCTTGTCCGTAAGCTTTCACATAATATTACCAAAGTGAATCTCGAGAGAAGAACCTCATTTTTCATCTTGAATTGTGATACTAGCCACAACACCACACACCTTATGAACCTATGAAATCTTAAACAGATATTTAAATAAATGTTAAATCAAATAACAAAATCTCCTCAATAATCACAAACCTCCGAAAATGCGATTTGGATCCACATGATAATAGAAAATGAATGAGGTAAAAGATGAAAGAAATTGTTTGCAAGTGTTCAAGAAAGATTCAAAATTCTTTTTGAAAATGAGAGAACAATTGAGTTTTGATTTTTCAAATAAATATTGGAAATGTATGTTTTCTAAAATTGTCTGGGTTTGAGAGAAAATGGTATTTATATGTGCTAGAGATCTAGCACAAAAGGCAGTAAATAATGGTGTATGATTCAATTATAAACAAGGGGTGTGATTTGAGTTAGAGAACTAAGTGATTTGAATCAAGAAGTAAGAAAATATGAAAACCCATTTGCACGACTTGAGTCACACAATATGATATTTGGATCACATGATTCGAGTCAGGAATATTTGTGATTTAAGTCAGGGTTCTAGAAGGAAAATGGGAATCGTTTAGTTTAGTGTGATTCAAATTAAGTAGTCTTGTGATTCGAGTCACATAGTATGTGATTCGAGTTATGAAGTCTGTGACTCGAGTGATGAAAATATGAAATGAGTCATTTAACTCCTTGGAGGTCTAATTTGAATCAGATTAATAGTGTGATTCAAGTCATACTGGAAGAACATCGATTTTTCATGTTTTAAAAATCATTTTAAGATTTTACCAAAGTCAAGATTCAGACCATTTTCACACATAGTTCTTGATCCCAAAATTCAATAGATTGACTCAAAGCATACACTTTGATTTGTGCATATATTTAAACAAGGATTTAAAAAATATAGCAATCTAGTGATCCGCAATTGATGAGGAAACTCAATATTAAAAATAAATAAAACCAAAAGCTTACAAGATATGTAATCAAATCCATAACCCTTGAGGTATCATAGACATGCAATGCAACTTCAGATCTCAAGATGGAGATGCATGACTTTTATTTTTTATTTTATTTAATTAGAATGCCAACAAGGTGTTGTGCCCTTATGTTTCCTTGATACCTGCATGAACAATGATATTTATGTATTTACCTTTTCTGTTGATGCTTTCTTCATGTATGATGTGCTTTATAATTTTCTTCCCAGTCTTTCTACTTTATCATCTGGGTCGTTGTTGGCTTGGTTTTTGAGCTTCGAACTAACTTGTGGTTCTTGCTCATGACTTCATTGAAACTAATCGTTTATGTAAGTGGATTTTGTCCCATTAGTACTATCATCTACAAGTCTTTTAAGCCAACTATTGCATGTCATACCGATGAGATTCAACGTATTCGTTGAATTTTATAGTCCTGACCGATGTGGGTCAAAATAGCTACCAAGTCTAGTCATTATTCATTCCGATCAAGAAGAGTTTGTGTTATTCTCCAGTGTCAATGTCCTAGTTGTGAGTGTACATCTCCATAGCTCCACCAACTATGTTCTCGGAATGGTTAGTTCCTAAGAGGAGGTGTGCAAGCTACATTTCAAGTCTGTTCTGCTTAGTGGGGCCCCTGTTTCATTAACACAATCTATACTATATTGCTGAGGGTTATAATAATATTCCTCTTCATAATATTTCTTATAGTTAGAAGATTTATTTATTCAAATTTTGAAGATCCTTGAGGTATACTTATATTGTTGGGAGAACAATAGGTAAGGAATGTGAAACTTCATTTCAGTTTCTTCCTCAATTAGCTATGTAGCCCATGAGTATTGATATGCATTCCCATATAATCGATGAAAAAAACTTATCTAGAGGGGGTGAATAGATCCCCGAGTCAAAAATGACCTTTTAAAATAGTTTTTGAAAATCACAAAAGATATGGTAAGCGGAAGGTTTTGCCAAGATCAATTAAGTCATATAAACCGAACCGATTATTGAAAACTCGGATATGCGCACAATTGTAAGAAATCGATAATAATGATAAGTGAGTTGATAGACACAATTTTCAATCAATAGTTTTAATAGGCTTACTATGGTAACCTATTTCCAATGAAAATAATAAGAAAAACGTAAATTGACAAATTATCGAACACTTGGCGGATCGATTTTTCAGATTTTTCTTTCAAGCTCGCTAATATCAAAAACTATCACAATCACTTATATTGTAAGACAATCAACAAATAAACATAGATTTTAACAATCAATGGAAAATCGCTACGAATCGATCACTCAATCAATATATTTAACAATTTGTTAATGAAAATTTAAATACAAGAGATAGAGAGAGAGAGAGAGAGAGAGAGAGAGAGAGAGAGAGAGAGAGAGAGAGAGAGAGAGAGAGAGGGAGAGAGAGAGAGAGAGGAAACGAGTGTTAGAACAAGATTTGTTCTGATCAATTATCTTAGTTTTGATGATAACAATAATATGAATTTTGCTTAAGATAATATGGTACTCTAATCCAATGCAATTTCCTTTTCAGGAAATATATAAAGAGTACGCATAATTCAGCACTCAGAAGCTTTGTCTCAAGGGTTCAGCATGCAACATCAGAACATGGTCTGGCAAGACATCAGAAGATGGTCGAAGCAGAATCAGAACATGGGTCTATGGAAGCATCAGAAGAACAAGAGAACAGAAGCACTGAAGTTCTGATGGTATCACGCTCAGAAGCACTTCAAGGTCAGAAGATCAGAAGATGCTATGCACCAAGCTGTTTGACTCTGATGATATTCAAACGTTGTATTCACAAACATCAGATCAGAAGAAAGTACAAGTGGCAAGCTACGCTGACTGACAAAAGGAACGTTATAAGCTATTAAAGGCTACGTCAGTAGACACAGCGTGAACAAGGCTCGAGGTAGTTGACAAAAGCGTATAACATTAAATGCGATGCTGTACGGAACACGCAAAGCATTAAATGCATTCAACGGTCATCTTCTCCAACGCCTATAAATATGAAGTTCTGATGAGAAGCAAGGTTGACGATTTTAATGATCCTGAACAATACAATTCAAATTAACTTGCTGAAACTCTGTTCAAACTCAAAGCTCAGAATCTTCATCTTCATCAAAGCTCACTACATTGCTGTTGTAATATATTAGTGAGATTAAGCTTAAACGATTAAGAGAAATATCACAGTTGTGATTATCGCTTTTAAGAAGCATTTGTAATACTCTTAGAATTACATTAAGTTGTAAGGAACTAGAGTGATCGTGTGGATCAGAATACTCTAGGAAGTCTTAGGAGTGAACTAAGCAGATTGTAACTATAGTGATCGTGTGGATCAGTAGACTCTAGAAAAGTCTTAGAGGGTATCTAAGCAGTGTTCCTGGAGTGATCAGTGTGTGATCAGAAGACTCTGGAAGACTTAGTTGCTGACTAAGTGGAAAACCATTGTAATCCGTGCGATTAGTGGATTAAATCCTCAGTTGAGGTAAATCATCTCTGCGGGGGTGGACTGGAGTAGTTTGGTTAACAACGAACCAGGATAAAAATAACTGTGCAATTTATTTTTATCTGTCAAGTTTTTAAAGCTACACTTATTCAAACCCCCCCTTTCTAAGTGTTTTTCTATCCTTCAATTGGTATCAGAGCCTGGTTCTAAGGTGCAAGCACTTAACCGTGTTTAGAAAAGATTCAGGAAGAGAAAAACGCTTCAGTAAAAGATGGTTGATGAAAGTGAGAAGTCTACACCTACACCTGCATCTACATCTGGCTCTGCTGAGCAATACAACGGTAACAATGGTTATACTAGACCGCCGGTATTTGATGGTGAAAACTTTGAATACTGGAAAGATAAACTGGAAAGTTACTTTCTTGGTCTAGATGGTGATCTATGGGATCTTCTGATGGATGGTTACAAACATCCTGTAAATGCCAGAGGCGTAAAGCTGACAAGGCAAGAAATGGATGATGATCAAAAAAAGCTTTTCAGGAATCATCATAAATGCAGAACTGTTTTGCTGAATGCTATCTCTCATGCTGAGTATGAGAAGATATCTAACAGGGAAACGGCCTATGACATATATGAGTCCTTGAAAATGACTCATGAAGGAAATGCTCAAGTCAAGGAGACTAAAGCTCTAGCTTTAATCCAGAAGTATGAAGCCTTCAAGATGGAGGATGATGAAGACATTGAAAAGATGTTTTCAAGATTTCAAACTCTTACTGCTGGATTGAGAGTTCTTGACAAGGGATACACCAAGGCTGATCATGTAAAGAAGATCATCAGAAGCTTACCCAGAAGATGGGGTCCTATGGTGACTGCATTCAAGATTGCAAAGAATCTGAATGAAGTTTCTCTGGAAGAGCTCATAAGTGCCTTGAGAAGTCATGAAATAGAGCTGGACGCAAATGAGCCTCAAAAGAAAGGCAAGTCTATTGCATCAAAATCCAATATCAAGAAATGCACTAACGCTTTTCAGGCTAGAGAAGAAGATCCTGAAGAATCAGAATCTGAAGAAGAAGATGAACTGTCCCTGATCTCCAGAAGGCTAAATCAACTCTGGAAGACCAAGCAAAGGAAGTTCAGAGGCTTCAGAAGTTCAAAGAAATTTGAACGTGGAGAATCTTCTGATGACAGGAGATTTGACAAGAAGAAGGTCATGTGCTATGAATGCAATGAGCCTGGACACTACAAGAATGAATGTCCAAATCTTCAGAAGGAAAATCCCAAGAAGAAGTTTCATAAGAAGAAAGGTCTTATGGCAACCTGGGATGAGTCAGAAGATGATTCAGACTCTGAAGATGAGCAGGCCAACTGTGCGCTGATGGCGACAGAAGATGACGGATCAGAATCTACATCAGAATCAGATTCTGAAGAGGTATTTTCTGAACTTACTAGAGATGAGTTAGTTTCCGGTCTAACTGAACTTCTGGAACTCAAGTCTCAGATTAGTCTCAAATACAAAAAGCTGAAAAAGCTATTTGAATTTGAAACAAAGAAGCTTGAGTTGGAGAATTCTGAATTAAAAGAAAAACTTTTAAAATTATCCAATAATGTTGGATCTCCTTCTGATTCAGAACAATCCACTCCTAGTCTAAACCATATTCTGAAAGAATATGATTTAAGTTTCAGGAAGTTCTTATCTAGAAGTATTGGCAGAAGTCAGCTAGCTTCTATGATATATGCTGTGTCTGGAAACAAAAGAGTCGGCATTGGTTTTGAGGGTGAAACCCCATACAAACTTGAACCTGTTGATGAAATGAAACTCACATACAAGCCATTGTATGATCAGTTCAAGTATGGCCACTCCCATGATATTAGGCACACTTCACATGCTCAAAGTTTTCACATAACACACACCAAAAAGCATGTGACACAACCTAGGAAATATCATGAAACTCACATTAAAAATTATCATGCTGTTCCTCCTATTGCTTACAATGTTAAACCCAAGTTCAATCAGAACTTGAGAAAATCTAACAAGAAAGGACCCAAGAAAATGTGGGTACCTAAGGATAAGATTATTCCTATTGCAGATATCCTTGACTGCAAAAAGGACAAAGCACAACATGTCATGGTACCTGGACTCTGGATGCTCGCGACACATGACAGGAAGAAGGTCTATGTTCCAAGACCTGGTGCTTAAGTCTGGAGGAGAAGTCAAGTTTGGAGGAGATCAGAAGGGCAAGATAATTGGCTCTGGAACTATAAAGTCCGGTAACTCTCCTTCCATTTCTAATGTACTTCTTGTAGAAGGATTAACACATAACCTCTTATCTATCAGTCAATTGAGTGACAATGGTTATGATATAATCTTTAATCAAGAGTCTTGCAAGGCTGTAAATCAGAAGGATGGCTCAATCCTATTTACAGGCAAGAGGAAGAACAACATTTATAAGACAGATCTGCAAGATCTTATGAGTCAGAAGGTGACTTGTCTTATGTCTGTTTCTGAAGAGCAGTGGGTCTGGCACAGAAGATTAGGTCATGCTAGTTTGAGAAAGATTTCTCAGATTAACAAACTGAATCTGGTCAGAGGACTCCCTAATCTGAAATTCAAATCAGATGCTCTTTGTGAAGCATGTCAGAAGGGCAAGTTCTCCAAACCTGCATTCAAGTCCAAGAATGTTGTTTCTACCTCAAGGCCATTAGAACTCTTGCACATTGATCTGTTTGGCCCAGTCAAAACAGCATCTGTCAGAGGGAAGAAATATGGATTAGTCATCGTAGATGATTATAGCCGTTGGACATGGGTAAAATTCTTGAAACACAAGGATGAGACTCATTCAGTGTTCTTTGATTTCTGCATTCAGATTCAATCTGAAAAAGAGTGTAAAATCATAAAGGTCAGAAGTGATCATGGTGGTGAATTTGAGAACAGATCCTTTGAAGAATTCTTCGAAGAAAATGGTATTGCCCATGATTTCTCTTGTCCTAGAACTCCACAGCAAAATGGGGTTGTAGAACGAAAGAATAGGACTCTGCAAGAAATGGCCAGAACCATGATCAATGAAACCAATATGGCTAAGCATTTCTGGGCAGAAGCAATAAACACTGCATGCTATATTCAGAATAGAATCTCTATCAGACCTATTCTAAATAAGACTCCTTATGAATTGTGGAAGAATAGAAAGCCCAACATTTCATATTTCCATCCTTTTGGATGTGTATGCTTTATTCTGAACACTAAAGATCATCTTGGTAAGTTTGATTCCAAAGCTCAAAAATGTTTCCTTCTTGGATATTCTGAACGCTCAAAAGGCTACAGAGTATACAATACTGAAACATTGGTTGTAGAAGAATCAATCAATATCAAGTTTGATGATAAGCTTGGTTCTGAAAAACCAAAGCAGTTTGATAATTTTGCAGATTGTGATATTGATATATCAGAAGTTGTTGAGCCAAGAAGCAACGCATCAGAAGCAGAGCTTCTCAGAAGCAAAGAATCTGAAGATCAAGTATCAGCTTCTCTGGAGAACCTAAACTTTTCTGAAGAACCATCTGTCAGAAGATCATCCAGACTCATCTCTGGTCATTCAGAAGATGTCATTCTTGGAAAGAAAGATGATCCAATCAGAACAAGAGCATTCCTTAAGAACAATGCAGATTGTCAATTAGGTCTTGTATCTTTGATCGAGCCAACTTCTGTTGATCATGCTCTAGAAGATCCAGACTGGATAATTGCTATGCAAGAAGAACTGAATCAGTTTACAAGGAATGATGTTTGGGATCTTGTCCCTAGACCAGATGGATTCAATATAATCGGCACAAAATGGGTCTTCAGAAACAAGCTCAGTGAGAAAGGTGAAGTGGTAAGGAACAAAGCCAGACTGGTGGCTCAGGGTTATAGTCAGCAAGAAGGGATTGACTATACAGAAACCTTTGCACCAGTGGCCAAGTTAGAATCTATTCGTCTATTAATTTCATTTGCCACTCAACACAACATCACTCTCTATCAAATGGATGTTAAGAGTGCCTTCTTAAATGGTTATATAGATGAAGAAGTTTATGTCCATCAACCTCCTGGTTTTGAAGACTCTATGTCTCCTAATCATGTTTTTAAATTAAAGAAGTCGTTATATGGATTGAAACAAGCTCCCAGAGCTTGGTATGAACGCTTAAGTTCTTTCCTTCTGGATAATGGTTTCACTAGAGGAAAAGTGGACACTACTCTCTTTTGTAAAACCTTTAAAAGGGATATTTTAATTTGTCAAATATATGTAGATGATATTATTTTTGGAACATCTAATGCTACACTTGGAAAGGAGTTTGCTGAGTCTATGCAGGCTGAGTTTGAAATGAGCATGATGGGAGAACTCAAGTATTTCCTTGGAATACAAATAAATCAAACATCAGAAGGAACGTATGTTCACCAAACCAAGTATGTGAAGGAACTTCTGAAGAAGTTTAATCTTCTAGACTGCAAAGAAGCCAAAACTCCTATGCATCCAACATGCATCCTAGGTAAGGATGAGGTAAGTAAGAAGGTAGATCAGAAGTTATACAGAGGTATGATTGGATCTCTTCTATATCTGACTGCTTCTAGACCTGACATTCTGTTCAGTGTTTGTTTGTGTGCTAGATTCCAATCAGATCCTAGAGAATCTCATTTAACTGCTGTTAAGAGAATTCTAAGGTATCTGAAAGGTACTACTAATGTTGGCTTAGTTTACAGAAAATCTAAAGAATACAACTTAGTAGGATTCTGCGATGCTGACTATGCTGGAGACAGAATTGAAAGAAAGAGTACTTCAGGAAGTTGCCAATTTCTTGGAAGTCATTTGATCTCCTGGTACAGCAAGAAGCAAGCAACTATTGCTCTATCAACAACAGAAGCAGAATATGTCGCTGCTGCTGGTTGCAGTACACAGATGCTCTGGATGAAGAGTCAGCTAGAAGATTATCAGATATTTGAGAGTAACATTCCTATATTCCGTGATAATACTTCTGCTATATGTTTATCTAAGAATCCTATTCTTCATTCAAAAGCTAAACATATTGAGATTAAACATCATTTCATAAGGGACTATGTTCAGAAGGGTGTTATATCTTTAAACTTTGTTGATACAGACCATCAATGGGCTGATATCTTTACAAAACCCCTGGCTGAAGATAGGTTTAAGTTCATTCTGAAGAACATCAGTATGGATTTATGCCCAGAATGAGAAGATGAGAAGTTCTTACGTATGAGTATCTTCTGAAATGAATGTGGATTTTTTTTAATCAGAAGTTCTGATTGAAATCTTCTAGAAATTATGATTCTGTTATTACTAACGTTTCATTGTCTAAGTTGATTCAGAACCTCTTTTAAAGCAAAACAGCTGTAACGTTTTATCTCGGGATGGTAAACCTGTCGTTACTATTCATAGATAAGCGCGCGTGCAGTTGAAGGGACGCCGACCATAGGTAACTGTGCTAGTCACCTCATTTGTCTTTATTATCTCTCCTCACGTCACGTAACATTAAATGCTATTCATCATTTAGTTTCATTTTATTTTCTTTTAAATACTCTTCAAACACTTCTCCTTCCCTCTCATATTTTCTCTATTCACTCTATCTTTTTGCATTCATATCAAACCCTACCCGTTCATTATCTGCAAATCCATCATGAACTCCTCATCGAGCCCAGGAAACCATGGTAAAGATCAAAACAACAAGAGGAAAGCTGTTGAAACATCTCCCTCCAAACCCAAAAAGATAAAGATCACCTATGACCCTCTCAAGATGAATCCATTCGAAGCAATGTTATCTGGAAACTATTCCAGACGTGTGTTTCAACCCCCTGGTGAAAGCCCTCCATCATCTCCATCTTCTTCCTCATCTTGTTTCCTTCTAGACTCAACCTCCTCTTCATCTAACCTTTCCTCTCCCTTAATCCATTCCGAAGAAATCTCTTCATCTTCACCCGCTGAGAATGTTGTCTCTGATAAAGATTGTGGCAGATCTGCATCAGAACCAAGTCTCCCTGATCCCTCGCCTGGAAGCCCAAGAAGCAGTCAATGAGGCGTTTCACTCCTTCATGGCATGCTGGCACAGACTTTGTCTTAGTTAGGGTCTCAGGCTTTGGTCTTTGTAGTTTTTCTTTTCCTTGTTGCATCTGCTTGTTAAACATCTTCATGTAATATCTTTTGATTATAAATGAAAAAGTTTCTTTTCTTTGCATCTGAATCTTTTGAAATATTCTTTTTGATGTTATGACAAAAAGGGGGAGAAGATAAATGATAAATGATTTGATTAATCTATCAGTTGCTGGGTAAAGCTCCCACACATTTACTAACAAGAACTGCAAGTTCTATATGGTTTAAGTGTTTTGCAGGTATAAAGAAGTGAAGAAAATCTTCAAAGCAAACACAAGAAGCAAAACCATGAAAACTGAAGCAAGCTGAGTGCTGTCAAGCTTCAGAAATCAGAAGCAAGAAAGAAGAATGAATCAGAAGCACTGATAATAGAATTTGATCCATATTTGTCTATTTGTGTTGACAAAATTCTATTTGCTCTGATACATTATTTTAGCCTATTTTGCTCTGATACATTATGTTCTGACTCGTTCATGCTGACTTTTGTCGTTTAGTTTTTTGTTCTATAACATTTCAGGATGTAGAGATGCTCAGATGATGCTCTGGTACATTCAACAATGTTCTGATACAAATCTAGCATGAAGTGATGTTGGTAGAAATTCAAAGCTCTGAAGCTATCCGAGGGAAGCAGAAATCAGAAGCTGCGAATGTTCTAAAGATCCAGAAAACTCAAGTTCTGAAGCTGTCCTAAATGGAAGCAGAAATCAGAAGCTGTGAATGTTCAGAAGATCAAAGAAATTCAAGTTCTGAAGCTGTCCTAGATGGAAGCAGAAGTCAGAAGCTGTGAATGTTCAGAAGATCAAAGAAATTCAAGTTCTGAAGTTGTCCTAGATGGAAGCAGGAATCAGAAGCTGTGAGTGTTCTAGGGATCTAAGGAAATTCTAGTTCTGAAGCTGTCCAATGGAAGCAGAAGTCAGAAGCTATGAATTCTCTAAAGACAGAAGCTTATATGATCGTCTCTACCGAAATAATCAGGGAAGTCTTTTATTAAAGTTCTTCGAGTATTTATTTCAGGGGGAGATTATTTATCTCAGGGGGAGATTGTTAATCTCAGGGGGAGACATATTCATATGCTTATGCTATAGCTGTGTAATTTGTCTTTTGCCGTCTGTTCTTTCTGATCGCAAATTCATATCATTTATATATGTTTTTGTCATCATCAAAAAGGGGGAGATTGTTAGAACAAGATTTGTTCTGATCAATTATCTTAGTTTTGATGATAACAATAATATGAATTTTGCTTAAGATAATATGGTACTCTAATCCAATGCAATTTCCTTTTCAGGAAATATATAAAGAGTACGCATAATTCATCACTCAGAAGCTTTGTCTCAAGGGTTCAGCATGCAACATCAGAACATGGTCTGGCAAGACATCAGAAGATGGTCGAAGCAGAATCAGAACATGGGTCTATGGAAGCATCAGAAGAACAAGAGAACAGAAGCACTGAAGTTCTGATGGTATCACGCTCAGAAGCACTTCAAGGTCAGAAGATCAGAAGATGCTATGCACCAAGCTGTTTGACTCTGATGATATTCAAACGTTGTATTCACAAACATCAGATCAGAAGAAAGTACAAGTGGCAAGCTACGCTGACTGACAAAAGGAACGTTATAAGCTATTAAAGGCTACGTCAGTAGACACAGCGTGAACAAGGCTCGAGGTAGTTGACAAAAGCGTATAACATTAAATGCGATGCTGTACGGAACACGCAAAGCATTAAATGCATTCAACGGTCATCTTCTCCAACGCCTATAAATATGAAGTTCTGATGAGAAGCAAGGTTGACGATTTTAATGATCCTGAACAATACAATTCAAATTAACTTGCTGAAACTCTGTTCAAACTCAAAGCTCAGAATCTTCATCTTCATCAAAGCTCACTACATTGCTGTTGTAATATATTAGTGAGATTAAGCTTAAACGATTAAGAGAAATATCACAGTTGTGATTATCGCTTTTAAGAAGCATTTGTAATACTCTTAGAATTACATTAAGTTGTAAGGAACTAGAGTGATCGTGTGGATCAGAATACTCTAGGAAGTCTTAGGAGTGAACTAAGCAGATTGTAACTAGAGTGATCGTGTGGATCAGTAGACTCTAGAAAAGTCTTAGAGGGTATCTAAGCAGTGTTCCTGGAGTGATCAGTGTGTGATCAGAAGACTCTGGAAGACTTAGTTGCTGACTAAGTGGAAAACCATTGTAATCCGTGCGATTAGTGGATTAAATCCTCAGTTGAGGTAAATCATCTCTGCGGGGGTGGACTGGAGTAGTTTGGTTAACAACGAACCAGGATAAAAATAACTGTGCAATTTATTTTTATCTGTCAAGTTTTTAAAGCTACACTTATTCAAACCCCCCCTTTCTAAGTGTTTTTCTATCCTTCAACGAGGAGTTGTTTAGGCAGTCTAAAATGCGCAACTCTTGTCGAAACCCCCAAATCAACATCTTGATCTTGGAGGAGAAACCCTTGCCTTTTCTCCAATGAAATGCCCAAATTTTCTCAACCCAATTACCCGGTACAACTACCTAAATTGGACGTTATCAACCTAGTCTAGATGGCACCCAATAAAAAAATGATTATGTGTAGTTTGCTTGTGTGTATGCATAGATGGAAGGTTGAAGATGAAGAGAAATATTTGTATGTGTTTATAGTTTCATCAAGTTTAAAATGATACATGTATGAAATATTTACAGTAGTGCAAGTTAGAGGCAAAAGGAATGCTTAGAAATTGAAAAAGTATGCAATGTTTTAGAAAATTTTCCGCATGTGTCGACACATATAAGTTATGTGTCGACACATATAAATGCCTAGAATTGTTAGGAGATCTTTAAATAAGACATTTTGAGGTTTGTAAATAAATTTTATTGGAGTGCCAAGATTCCAAAAGCAATCACTTCCTCCTTCTTTACTTTCAGACAACCCTCAATGTCTAGAAGAATTTAGACCTATTTGTTTGCTCGGTAGTTTGTATAGAATAATGTTTGCTAAGTTTCTAGCCAATAGAATAAAGAAGGCAGTGAATGGGTTGATCTCTAAATCTCAATCGACTTTTTTGGTTCAAAGGCAAATGTTTGATGGAATTTTTATTTTGAATGAGGTGATGGATTATTCTAAAAGGTTAAATAAGAACTTAAGAGATGTCTCATTTTAAAGGTTGACTTTGAAAAAACTCACAACAAAGTGTCTTGGGATTATCTTATATTCTTGTTAAAAAGGACGCGGTTTAGGAATTCATGGATATTATGGATGAAAGCTCTAATTTTTTTGAGTTCAGTGTTGGTGTTGGTAAACGGGAGTTCCACCAAGGTCTTTGATGTGGAGAGAGGCTTGCGTCAAGGAAATCCTTTATCTTCTTTCTTGTTTCTACTAGCAGTAGAAGGTTTGACTGGTTTTGTGTGTGAATAAGAATTAGTTAGAAATTGATATGGTCTCATTAAATGTAATTATTTAGTGTAATTATCGGTATAGCCTTGTAACTATTATATATACGAGAAATAATAATGAGAAAGGTATCAAGCCAAGAATTATTGACATGGTATCAGCCTCGTCGATCAAACCTGTGATTTTTTGGTTCTGATTGCTTCAGTTTTGTTGTTCATCGTGTCTAGGTCCTGATCGATCACCGCGGAATTTGTTTCGTGCAGATGCTATTCTGATTCAGGGGTTAGGGCTTTGGTTTGCTTGGCGATTCCTTCACGAATCGTGATTCTGGGTCGTGTTTGGTTTGTTTTCTCGGTTGCAATTTTGATTTTTTTTCTTGGATGTTCTTGATTTGAGATTCTGGATTGTGATTATCTTCTCCTTCCAAACCGCGGTTGCACACTGTTTGTGGCTTGTGGATTATACTGTTCATGGAGTATCTTGAATTATCCTGGTTCTCTTGGTTTGGTTGCTGTTGCACTGTTTGTGGATTGTAAAGTGTATTTTTTGCACCCCAAAATTTTCCCTCTTTATTCGAGCTATAAGTTATTAACGGCGTTTATTTCGTCGTTCACAATGTGAAAAAAAAGCAACAAAGAGTTCTTGTGATTTTAATAAAATACAGTGTGAAATATGGTTCAAACAGTGGAAATACGAGAAAATTCACAAGTCGTATTCTGAGAGTAATATGAGCTGAATTCCCGCTTTAACCCGATCGTTTCGACGATATCTACAACTTTCATGCTTGGCTCGGAAGCCAATTCTTTGAGGAAGGTTGTCGGATCTGCAAATTACTCAAGAATTCACGGTGAAAAATAGTGCTGAATGTAGGGTTTCGTGCCTCGAAAAATTCATATCTCACAATCCGCTAGTCGGATTCGCTTGAAAATTTAACTGGAGCTCCGTGCCGTCATTAAAGAGATTTCATATGTTCGGACCGAAGGCCAATTATGCACCGAAAACTCCCAGCATTTTTAAGATCGTCGCGTTCTTTTGATAAAAAGTGAGTTTTCAAGTATGTCGCGCCGAATTTGAAAATTAATAATTTCTTCGATTTTTATCGTATGAAGTCCGTTCCGGTGGCATTTTCTTGGAAATTTCGTTAGCTTCGATTCTTCGTCACACGTCCCAGGTCAGATTTTGAGCCGAAGATAGGGTTTGATCGAGTTCTTTGAGCGGTATGCGCAAAATTCTGCACAGTCGCGCCTGTTGAACCGACGTTTCTCGTCATTCAAACGCGCGTAATTTCTTCGTCGCTTATCCGATTGAGACGATTCTCGCGGCTATGATCTACAATTTTAGTCATCTTCGAGTGGACGTTGGTTCCGTTCTAAAATTCAGAGCCGAACCGAGTTTCCTTAAAAACGAGCCAAAATAAGACGCATTGAGGGCAATTTGGACATTTCGCGTTGACAATATATAAACTTTTGCTCTTCACAAATCAAGGAGGGAGGACTCTCATAATTTCCATTCACCATTTTTCACAAACACTTTCTCTCAATTCTCTCTCAATTCTCTTGAATCAAAACTACAAATTACACAACTTTCATCAATATTCATCAATTTTCATCAAGATCAAGAGCATGGATTGAAGAAATCAGGATCCGAAGTTCGAATTCTTCTCCTCTCCTCACTACATAGCGCGCGCCTCTCTCTCCTCTCCTCTTGGATTTTGTTTTCGTGTCGCGTTCGTGTCGTGTTCGTGTTCGAGTCGCGTTCGTGTTCGCACTTCGGTTAGATCTTCATCCGGTAAGCTTCAAATCTTGAATTAAGTGCTTAATTGTTGATCGTTATGTGAATTTGAATCTAGATCTATATTTTGTTCTTGATTTGTGGATGATTGATGATAATTGATCGGTGATTTGTTATTTTTTTGCTCGAATCGATGATGATCATACGAATGGTGTTTAGATTTAATGTTCGTTGCATATAATTGTTGCTCGTTAATGAGGAATTGTGATATTCGTGTTCGAATCCGTGATTTGGTGGTGATTTCGTGCATATAATCATTGATGTTCATGTATATGGTTTACGACGCACTCAAAGTGTTTATGTAAATGCGTGCGGTGAATTTTTGCGTGATAATTGACTTGTTTGATGCTTAAATCATGAGTTGAATATGTTTCGTAGCTTGATCACTATCGTACATGTTAATTCTTGATGTCGTTGTTGCATTAACATGATCTTTGCCTTGGTTGACGCGTCGCATTCGCGCTTTGCTCATAACATGCTTTACATTGATGTGTGATCGTGTTTGTGCCTTCATTTTCAAGAGCATTTCTTCGCATGTATATCATGATATTCGATGTTTGTTTGTTTTGATCTCAAGTCGGCACGGTTTTGGATTGAGTGCGAATGGCTCCGAAGCTTTAAAAATGCATAAAAACCTGTTTTTCTGCGCCAGGAACCGGGTTGTCCCAGGCGGGAACCGGTTCCCACTCAATCCAAAATTGCTGATTTTCTGTGTTTTAGTACCAGGAACCGTGTTGTCCCTAGGTGGGAACCGGTTCCTGCGTTGTTTTTCCCCTCTGGTTTTTGCACCAGGAACCGGGTTGTCCCTAGGTGGGAACCGGTTCCCAGTTATCTCAAATATGCATGCCCCTGTGTTTTTGTACCAGGAACCGGGTTGTCCCTAGGTGGGAACCGGTTCCCAGTTTACTCTGTTTGGCCAGTTTCTGGTTTTTTGTACCAGGAACCGGGTTGTCCTATGCAGGAACCGGTTCCTGTGTGCTATTTTTGCGTTTTCTTTTCTAACTTCTATCTTGCATAACTTTTCGCTCGTAACTCCGATTTGCGCGTTCTTTATATCGTCGGAAAGCTTATGAGACGTACTATCTTGCTATATGCTTAATTTTCATTAACTTGTAGATCAGTCATGTGTGGTTTCACTTTGATATTTCATCGTCCATTTCGTGTTTACATTACTTGCCCATTTCTTTTCGCTTTATAATAATAACGCAATTCTGATTGCGGTGTTTGTTATCTCTAACTTGTGTGTTAGTATGCAAGGCTTTTGGATAGTCACCGACCGGCGCTTATTATTCGAGTGTTCCGCTTCACTTGCGGACACAATCCTATTCATTTGTATCGTGTTCTCATCCGGGAGACACGATCCTTTTACTTTATATCTGCTTATTTGGTTTGCTTGTTCCTCTTGCAGGTGTATTGTGATTATGCTCGTCGCACAAGTCGACATTTGTACGCTTTATGGCTAATCGGTGTGATGACTATTTGCTCTTGCTTTGCTAGCTCGCTCGCGGTGTGGTGTCGTTTTTTTTTACCTCCCCGTTTCACTTGGGAGGATGGCACGCTAGACCCTTCACGCAAAATTTGGAAGGAGAATGCGCCCGTGGTGGGATGAATTTTATTTCAGTTCTTCCTACGATATCACACGAACTTTCTTATTTGTCCTACGAGTAGGAAAGGGGAAAAAAGATCTCAACTAAACCCTAGGAGTTTGCTAAGTGTGGGGATTTCACCTAGACTAGAAATTCTGGAGTCCGGAAGGTCGGTTATACATAGGGAAGTGTTTAAACACCCTACATATCTGTAGTACTCTACAGGAACCTTCTCTGTGTCTAAATGTGTTTGTGCTGCTAATGATTATTGGGAAAGTTTCTCCTTTGTATTAGGAGAAGGAATTGAATTGAATAAAAGAAAGACAGACAGACAGACTGACTATTTTTGGTATTTTATTAGCTCGCTGAGATTCCTTGTGAACCTCATGCCTACATATCCCTAATGGAAGTCAGAGCTTAATGTAGTTCGGGGAACTAACTAGGGAAATTAATTATTTTTGGTGCCTTGCTTGAAGCTCAAGGTTGAAGCTTTGAATTAAATCTATGTTTACAGTAAAGAGACATGAAATCATCTTTACAGAGAGGTATTTGTACTATTCTACCACAAACATTTAAAGGAGTGACAGAATAACTGAATTCATTTCATTCAAGAGGGGGACCTTACTTGCGTATGTGCAAGTATACCAGTCAAATGCCTCTTAAATGAAAGAAAGATGCTCATCCAAATTAGGGAAAGTTACCACATGTCTGGGTTTTACTGCCAGCTCATGCCTTTCAAAATCCTAAATGGGAGACTTGATTAAAATGAAATATAATGTTTGTTTGTTTGAATGTGGTAGAGTAGTAAAAATATCTCTCTATAGAGATAAGCTATGTCTATCTATTTGTATAAAAGATTTGACTTTAGCTGGCTTGTATGAGGCCCAAGCTTGAGGCTTTTTGATTGATTAATTATTATTTATTGACTCTGGGAGATGACTCCACTAGGGATTAATTACAGGGTATTTTTGTGTTCTGTACAAAGCCCAGAATTGAGGCTGACTCTATTTGGAGAGTGTTTATTTTGATGAATTTTTATTTGGTGTTCTGTACAAAGCCCAGAATTGAGGCTGACTCTAGCTAGGGAAAAACATTATTTTCTGCCTTGTACAAAGCCCAAGGTTGTGGCGGACTCTTAAATAAACTGAGTATGGATGACTCTATGGGGAAAAGATCCTAGGTGTTAGGAATCTTTGACTCATGAAATATGGTTTAATCTGCCTTGTACAAAGCCCAAGGTTGTGGCTACTGAATGATGAAGAACTCACTGGGGAGACTCTATTATCTGCCTTGTATAATGCCCAAGGTTGACGCTGACTATTAACAGGGGAGTTTTATTGTTTTGGTGCCTTGTATGAAGCCCAAGGTTGAGGCTAACTGTTTTTGTTGGTTTTGACTCTACTGAGGAGATTTTATTTATTAAAAGACTGTTTTTCTTTGGAAGCTAACCCTTTCCAGGGATTTTGACTCAGCTGGTGAATTTGTCTGTTAAAAGACTGATTTTATCATGTTTTTGGAGGCTGACCCTTTCCAGGGGTTTTGACTCTTTTTGGGGAAATTATCTCCTAAGAGAATGAATCTTTGGTTTTGAAAGACTGATGTTGGAGGCTAACCCTTTCCAGGGGTTTTGCTAAATATGAAAGAATGATTTTTGGAGGCTAACCCTTTCCAGGGGTTTTGATTAAAATGAAAGAATGATTTTGGAGGCTAACCCTTTCCAGGGGTTTTGATTAAAATGAAAGAATGATTTTGGAGGCTAACCCTTTCCAGGGATTTTGCTAAAAATGAAAGAATGATTTTGGAGGCTAACCCTTTCCAGGGATTTTGATTAAAATGAAAGAATGATTTTGGAGGCTAACCCTTTCCAGGGATTTTGCTAAAATGATTGGCAGAAAGATTATCTAGTG
Organism: Vicia villosa; assembly: GCF_029867415.1. Classification (NCBI taxonomy): domain Eukaryota; kingdom Viridiplantae; phylum Streptophyta; class Magnoliopsida; order Fabales; family Fabaceae; genus Vicia; species Vicia villosa. Next base: position 140,586 of record NW_026705882.1, on the reverse strand, counting down.
GAGACTTCTTGTTTAAAGCCCAAGATGAAGGCTGACACTGACTGAGGATAAGCAAACATGGATCCTAGACTCTGCTAAGGAAGATTGATGAAGATAAGGGTGACAGAGACTGTCCATGTCTCTCATTCCAAAAATGTACTCAATGTGAAATTGAGACAAACTTAGCTTGTTTAAAGTCTGGTTTAAATTGGAAGAAACTCACCAGGGTAGGCTAAAAGGTGACTAAAGACCTGTTCCTATGTTTATAAGAAACCTGATGGGTCCTTGTATATAAGCTCAAGAGGAAGCTGGAAATGCTTTTAAGAAGCCTGTGGGTCCTTGTACAAAGCCCAAGAGGAGGCTAATCGAGGGTCCTTGTTATAGCACAAGAGAAAGCTTATGTAGTTTTGAACTTATTTTGGCTCTAAGCAAGTGGGTAAGAGGTTTCACCGGGAATAATTCCTCTTTGGGTGGATGTGTCCTATTTTTTGGATTCTAAGGTTTTTGCCAAGATGTTTCACCGGGAATAATTCATCTTGGGGGTTTGAACTACAGATCTCTAATTAGGAAAGAGCCTTCACCGGGAAGACATTCTCAATCCTAGGTCATATTCCTATAATATATATAGTTTAACTGTCCTAGGGTTTATACTCAAACGTAGTTCTAAACTAATATATATGCACAGTTTATATTTGACAGTAATTTAAATAAAGACTGTAAATTGAAAGCTTGTAAAGCCTAACCTGGATGGAGTGGAGGCCATTGAAGAAGTATGTACAAAGCCTTACCAGCAGTTGATGGATAACAGTTGAATATATATGATAAACAGTAAAGGGTTTTTGAAAACAGAAGAAGTGAAGATGGACAAAGGTCACATAGGTATCTGAAGAGTTTCACCGGGAATAATGCCCTTCAAATACCAGAAGAATGTTTTGAAAACAGAAAGAAGATTTTGAAAATACAGTTTTGAAAACAAGCTAAGAAGAGAAGGTGTTTGGGACTTACACTCTATTAGAGGCCCAATACTTTACAGTACTGGCTATAAAAGCAAATTGAAAATGATTTGAAATGATATAAGGTTTTGTTGTTTGAAAACCTTAATCATCCGTTTAATCGGAGACTGATAACAGCTTTGAAAATTGACAAAAGTCAACTTAATTAAGGTAAAGATAAAGATCTATGCCTAATTAAGACCTAAACAATTAGGGTTTTATCATAAAATTATTCACAAAGGTAACAAGATAAAAATATATATTTTAAAGTATTTAAGAAAACATTTAAAACATACTATTTTAAACCTAATTAAAATACATGAAATAAATAATATTTTTTATGATTTTTTGATTATTCATAAAATAAGTATATTAAATAACAAGTGTGTGAAAAATGAAGTGAAAATAAATTAATTTGATAGATGAATTAATTGTGTGAAGTTATGAGAAAAAATGAAGGAAATTAGTGGTAAAAAAATGATTTTGTCTCCTCCAAGGTTTGAACACACGCCCTTTAGGTCACACACCCAAAACCAACACCACTGAGCCAGCGCGCGTATGGTGATAGTAAACTGACTCCTTTGCAACTCATATGTTACTCAAGTGTATAGAAGCAAAAAAAAAATAATATCAAAAGGTCTGGGGCGAGGGGGATTCGAACCCCAGACCTTGGGCACGCGCAACACACAAACACTCCTTACCACTGGGCTATAACGATTTAGTCGTTAATGAAACAGGTATCAATCAAAATAAAATAAACTTAACCCTGAATTTGAAATTTGCGCGCCACCACCATTGTCATCTTCAACCTCTAGCTTTGAATTTTTGAAAATCTGAACTCTCTCAACTCTCAACCATTTGCAACGATGTAAACATGAAACTTGTTCTAAATTCACTCACGATTCTGAATATGTAACTAACATAAATTTATATTAACTACATCTAACTAATTTACTAAAAAACGTGAAGAACCCTAAAATTTGAAAATCAAATTAAATGACTATACTGAAAGATAAATGAATGATGATAGAGGGTTTTCAATCCTCTGATGATGCTGAACAAGATAGAATCGAGCTATATCATAAAGAGTGCTTAAATTAAAGAGGTGGAGTTCAGAAACTTACCTCTGAAAATGGAGGTCGTGAGGATGATAGAGAGCAACTGGGCTTGTATGAATGATCCCAAAAGCTTCCTTGGGACTCAGTGATGCTAACTGAATGTTTATTGTAACCTCAATCCTCCTGAATTGTTCTATGGACCTCCCTCGATTTGAGCTTCAAGTGAACATGGAGAGTGATGATTCTTGAGTTACAGATGAGCTGCAGCCATCTGAACAGCTTCACTACCTCCTATGGAACGTGCCTGGATGCTTGGCTTTGTTGGAAACCTTCTGAATTGCTCTATGGACCTCCAACTGCAACAGCTCCAAAGTGAGAGCAAAAATGGCGTTCCTCCACTTACAGAAGTGATCCAGGTGCTTGGATCACCTCAAATGATCTCCCTTGAGATGTTAGAATGCCTACTTTCCAAAGATAAGCTCTGGTTTGAAGAAAACGATTCTTCTTGCCAAAGAACTTTGAAAAACAATAAGCATGAGAAGAGAAAGAGAAAGCAAGGAATATGGTTGCTTTGGTGTGTTTTCTGAATGAGAAAGAGGCCTCTATTTATAGGCAATTGTCTCAAAGCAATTGAACATAGCAAGCTTGCTTAGTGTAGTGAGTTTGGTTTCTTAGCCAAGAAGAAAATTTGCAAATATCTCTTATGCAATGATGAGAATTTTGATTCCATTTGATCAATCCCCTAGCCCTCGATTTTGCTTGATCTTAGGGGACAATTCTGAGACAGAAATGAGCTCTAATTGGTTGGTGAGAAGATTCCTTGGGTGATTCATCAATTTGCCATAAATTCACAAATGTAATCATTACATAATCACATGTTCTTGTTTTTAGAATCTTCTTCAATTCTCATGTCATGGTAAAAATGAATGCATGGCATGTTTTCAGATGTGGTATGGGTCGTGTAGCATCCATAAGAGAGGTCATTTGCACAAAATTGCAAAGTTTCAAATTGTACATGACCTATAATTTCACTTCATGAGGCCAACTTTGAACAAGCATAACTCTTAGCTCAAAATGAATTTGGAGAAGGTTGAACACAATTTGGAAAGCCCTAAACATCTACTTCAAATCATTAGTTTGGAGTTTCTTCAGAATCCTTTGGCAAATTTGTTAAAAATGAGGCCAAAGTTGGAAGAAAACTAGGTTAAAACACTTAGAAAATTTTCTAAGTGTTTATGACCTAAAACTTCAAAATTTCCAAAACTCTTAAATGATTGATCTTTTCAAAAAAGTTGCATTGTAAGATGTTATTTTATTTTGCAAGATCTACAACTTTCATGTTGGAAGTTTTTTGAGTTGTGTAGGTGAAATTTTGAGTTCCCACAATGCCCTCAAAAACCCTAATTCCCGACTTTTTGCTCCTTGAAGATTCTTTTTGAATTTCTTTGGTCAAATGACTTTAATATCCATATATTGATGATATTGATCCTTAAAATTCATGGTTTGACCAAAAATCTCAAAAGTCAAAGGTGAACTCATACAGTTGACTTTTTCTTGATAAAGTGAGAATTTGGACTTTTGTGTAGAATCAAGATCTTCTCCTCAAATGAGTGATGTAAATGGATTATATTGAGGTAGTAGAGGTTCTTGAATCATGTATTGAGTCTTGAATCCATGCCCTGATTAAAAGTCAACTATCTTGGTGAATTAGGTCAAAAACCCTAATTGTCGACCATATGAAAATAATGACTGTAGACTTTGAATTGAGGTGTAATGTCCAGTGGATCTTGTCATATGAGCTATTTGAAAATGATTGATGTCTTTGAATGATCCCCTGGGGCTTTTTAGGGTTTCCCAAAGGTGATCCCTGATTTTAGTCCTTGATAGGCTCAAAAGCCCTAGTCTGGTGACCTGAGTAAACCTGTACTCAGATGACTGGGTGTCTAATCAATCATAGGTGAAATAATGAAGCTCTTGAGTCTTATGATTGTATTAGAGACTAATCCTTCTATTGATTGACCCTTTGCCTAAGTTTTCTTGTCTTTGAACACCCTTGATTGAATGCCAGACTGCTCTGGGTACTTGCTTTGACTTGATGAAAATCCTGAAGATATGTCATCTCAGGGGGGGTCAAAAATTAGGGTATGACAGATGCCCCTATTTAAGTTTCTTTTATCTGGAGGGAGAGAGATTGATATCTCGATCTCTCCTGCGTAAAAGAGACTTAAATATCGAGGAATGCCCGAATTTTGGGCGCTCCTGAGATGTTGTAACTGATAAAATCTTTGCGTGACTTGATCCCGTTGTCGCACTTGGCGGGGGATGAGGAGACAAACTCCTGTAGAAATACTTGATGTGGATTCTGGCGAATGGATGGCAGTGCAGGATGCGCGATCCATCTTCTTTAACTAAGTGTTGATACTTAGAAAAAGGTAAACAACCTCCCCCTTGTTTCGGGTGTCCATATCTCGAAACTGGTCTCAGTCGTGTTTGGACAATATCTCAGATAAAGAGAAAATTTCCAAAGATTTGTTTCCTCATCAAACTTCTCATCAGCACTTGGAGGTAAGATACCATTTGATGGTAAATAAAGAAAACTTCAAAGGTTTGTTTCCTCATCAAACTTCTTACCAGCACTTGGAGGTAAGATACCATTTGATGGTAAATAAAGAAACTTCAAAGGGTTTGTTTCCTCATCAAACTTCTTACCAGCACTTGGAGGTAAGATACCATTTGATGGTAAATAAAGAAACTTCAAAGGTTTGTTTCCTCATCAAACTTCTTACCAGCACTTGGAGGTAAGATACCATTTGATGGTAAATAAAGAAACTTCAAAGGTTTGTTTCCTCATCAAACTTCTTACCAGCACTTGGAGGTAAGATACCATTTGATGGTAAATAAAGAAACTTCACCATCTTCCCTTTTGACTTGACGTCTTTGAAGGATCGTCACATGGTCCCGCGCTCTTTTGAGGGGCTAATGACTTTGCTTGAAGGCGGACGAACTGTTTTCGGGGTGAAAACCAACATTCGTTGACTGATGCCGGGGAATCAACAAACTGTTCTCCTAAGAGGAAAACTGCCATTCATCGACTCTGTGGGGAACTAAACATCCCAGAAACAGACAAACTGTTTGAAGAAACTGCCATTTGTCGATCTCTTAAATATTTAATAGACAAACTGTCTTTCCTTGGGGAAAGGCTGCCATTTGACAATTGCTAGAGGAACAAACTGTCTTCTACTAGGAGACTGCCATTTGCTGACCCTTTCGTGAAAGAAAGTGAGCAAACTGTCTTCTACTGAAAGAGACTGCCATTTGCTGACTTTGTTTGAGGAATCTTTGAGCGAAACGAACTGTCTTCATGAAGAAAGCTGCCATTCGTTACTTCTGCTCGAAAAAGTAAGTGAACTGTCTTTTGCTGAAAGAGACTACCATTCACTGACTTCGCTGGGGAATCTGAACTATCTTCTGGACGAAGACTATCATTCACTGACTCCGCTGGAGAATCATTTGTCGATCTGCTGTGAGATTCTCTTTGACGAAAAGTGGCATCTCTTGACCCTGCTGGGGAAATACCAGATTGTTTTCCAGGAGGAAAAACTACCACTTGTCAATTATGTCGAGGAATCCATACTCCTCGGAGAAGAGAAACCGCTCATCGGCCTTGTGGGGAATTCCAAAATGCGAAACAGATTATCTTATCTGAAGAAAACTGTCGAATGTCGCTTTGCGAGAGAATCTCGGCTGAGGGACTCCAAAAGTGAACAAACTATCTCTTTGAGGGAGACTACCATTTGTTGACTTGCTTGGGGAGATCCTTGTGTATGAACTGTTGTCTCGAAGGAAAAAGTTTCTCCGGAACTTGCAGGGGAAACTTGAGTCCATGCCTTAATGACTTGGGCATTCACATGATCAAAGCCTGACTCGACTATGCAGTTATGATGTAATGTATGCATGAATATTATGATAATTATAAAATGTAAAGTGAGTGTGAATAAAATTGTCGCGGATGTAAAATCCTATGATACGACTTGAATTCTTGTTGATCAGAAGATGTCCTCTTCTTGCAGTTCGAACCCTGTTGGGAATATCTGGTTATTAGTTGTCCGCTGTCCGAAGTGAGTAATATGAATTGAAGTGAAGATCCATTATCGGGAGATGTTCGCAAAGCGACCTCATGGGGAAATTTTAATTCCCGGAGTCTCAACCGTTCTTGGAGCAACTGTTTGCATTCTTCCTATTGTTTGTAAACCTCAGAAAGAAATTTCACCTTTATTTTTGCAAGTAAATTCATTTTATTTTATGAAAACATTTGTTTCAAGAAAATGACTGTTTAAATTTAAAATGCATTTCAAGAAACTGAAAAAGACTAGATTGCAAAGGAAAAGCACAAGGCTCAAATTATTATATATGGAATGGTAATCAGCCAAATGCTTGATTCCATGGAGTATTTACAAAGTTGGAAATTGGTAATTTTTCGGGAAAAGGGCTACGATGAAACTGTGACGATCGTTATCTTTCCCTTCCACTCAGAGTTGCGCTGTATTCGTGCTTCGTAGAAGATGACCTACTGCTGATGAATACTCCGCTATGGATTTTGAATGATCAAGTTTGTCCTGAACACAGTTACTTGCCATATATCCCTAATTTTTGCGTAAACTACCCCTTTCGGGTTTTAAGTCTACCGGGATTGATTATTATATTATTATTTTTTTTATGTCTCTAACTTTTGCCTGAATCGCCCTTTCGGGTTTTCGATTCACCGAGACACTCTTTTTTGCCTAAGCCGCTCTTTACGAGTTTTCAACTTAGCGAGCTGTTCTTTTAATTATTTAGGCGAAGTATTTCTTGACTGCGTCGACGTTCACAGGACGGGTGAATTCTTCTCCATCCATAGTCGTGAGTATTAAGGCTCCTCCTGAGAAAGCTCTCTTGACCACGTAGGGGCCGTCATAATTGGGAGTCCATTTCCCTCTTGAATCTGTGAGAAAAGATTGAATCTTTTTGAGTACAAGGTCGCCTTCTTTGATTGTGCGAGGTCGAACCTTTTTGTCGAAAGCTTTCTTCATTCTTTGTTGATATAGCTGTCCGTGGCATAAAGTTGTCATGCACTTTTCTTCGATTAAGTTCAATTCATCGAATCTGCTTTGACACCACTCGGCTTCTGTTAATTTTGCCTCCATCAAAACTTTCATTGATGGGATCTCAACCTCTATGGGTAGGACTGCCTCCATGCCATATACAAGGGAGAAAGGAGTTGCTCCAGTCGAAGTACGTACTGATGTACGGTAACCGTGCAGAGCATACGGGAGCATTTCATGCCAATCTTTGTAAGTGATGACCATCTTCTGAATGATTTTCTTGATGTTTTTGTTAGCTGCTTCTACAGCTCCATTCATCTTTGGTCTGTAAGGAGATGAATTGTGATGTTCAATCTTGAATTCTTCACAAAGCTCCTTCATTATTTTGTTATTCAAATTTGACCCATTGTCAGTGATTATCTTGCTAGGAATGCCGTAGCGACAGATGATGTGATTCTTGATAAACCTGACGACAACTTGTCTTGTAACGTTTGCATATGAAGCTGCTTCAACCCATTTGGTGAAATAGTCTATAGCTACCGAGATGAAGCGATGTCCGTTGGACGTTTTTGGCTCGATCATTCCAATCATGTCGATTCCCCACATGGAGAAAGGCCAAGGGGAAGAGAGTATGTTGAGAAGAGATGGTGGCACATGAATTCTATCAGCGTAAATCTGACATTTGTGACACCTCTTTGCGTACTGGTAACAATCTGACTCCATCGTCAGCCAATAATATCCTGCTCTCAGTATTTTCCTTGTCATGGTATGTCCATTGGTGTGAGTACCAAAGGAACCTTCATGTATTTCTCTCATGAGTATTTCTGCTTCTTTTCTGTCAACGCATATGAGCAGAACTATGTCGAAGTTTCTCTTGTACAGAACATCTTCATTCAGGAAGAATCTACAAGCTAACCTTCTCAAAGTCTTTCTATCTTTTTTTGACGCCCCAAGAGGGTACTCTTGCTTTTGAAGAAAGTTCTTGATGTCGTGATACCACGGTTTGTCGTCGATGATTGCTTCTACTGTGAAAACATGAGCGGGCCTATCCAGGCGCATAACATCGATCCGAGGAACGTCATTCCAATGATTTATCCTAATCATGGAAGAGAGTGTGGCTAATGCATCAGCCAAGTTGTTTTCTTCACGAGGAATGTGATGAAAATCTACCCTGTCGAAGAATGGTAACAATCTTCTCGCGTAGTCTTTGTAAGGAATTAGCCCTGGTTGGCGTGTTTCCCATTCTCCTTTGATTTGATTGATGACCAAAGCAGAATCTCCGTATACATCCAAGTGTTTGATTCTTAAATCCACGGCTTCTTCGAGACCCATGATGCAAGCTTCATATTCGGCCTCATTGTTTGTGCACTTGAAAGTTAATCTGGCAGTAAATGGAATATGGGTACCCTGAGTTGTAACAATGATTGCCCCAATTCCTCATCCGTAAGCATTGACAGCTCCGTCAAAGATTAAGCCCCACTGGGATCCTATCTCAGGTCCTTCGTCTGGTAGAGGCTCGTCGCAATCTTTCATCTTGAGGTACATGACGTCCTCGTCCGGAAAGTCAAAACTGGTTGATTCATGACCATTGAGTGGGTGGTGAGCCAGGTGCTCAGCTAGAATGCTTCCTTTCACGGCTTTCTGTGCGTGATACTCAATGTCATATTCTGATAACAACATCTGCCAACGGGCAATTCTCCCAATTAAGGCAGGCTTCTCAAAGATGTACTTGATTGGATCCATATGAGAGATCAAACAAGTAGTATGTCGAATCATGTACTGGCGGAGACGCTTGGCAGCCCAGGCCAAAGCACAACACGTCTTCTCGAGCATGGAGTAGCGGGATTCACAGTCAGTGAACTTCTTGCTCAGGTAGTAAATGGCATGCTCTTTTCTTCTCGTCTCGTCTTGCTGTCCAAGGACACAACCCATGGAGTCTTCTAAGACGGTTAAGTACATTATCAAAGGTCTTCCTTCCACTGGAGGAGACAAAATGGGTGGTTCGAGCAGATATTCTTTAATGCTGTCGAACGCTTTCTGACAATCGTCTGTCCAGACGCAACTTTGATTTTTCCGTAGAAATTTGAAAATAGGAGCGCAAGTTGCAGTCATGAGATATATGAATCTCGAAATGTAATTCAGACGTCCAAGAAATCCTCTAACTTGTTTCTCGGTTCTGGGTGAAGGCATTTCTTGAATTGCCTTGACTTTGTCTGGATCTACTTCAATTCCTCGTTTGCTGACGATGAAACCAAGGAGTTTTCCTGAGTAGACACCAAAGGTGCACTTGTTGGGGTTCAGGCGAAGCTGAAACTTCCATAAGCGTTGAAATAACTTTGTCAGATTCTGTATGTGATCTTCTTCATTTTCTGATTTGGCAATCATTGAAGGATAGAAAAACACTTAGAAAGGGGGGGTTTGAATAAGTGTAGCTTTAAAAACTTGACAGATAAAAATAAATTGCACAGTTATTTTTATCCTGGTTCGTTGTTAACTAAACTACTCCAGTCCACCCCCGCAGAGATGATTTACCTCAACTGAGGATTTAATCCACTAATCGCACGGATTACAATGGTTTTCCACTTAGTCAGCAACTAAGTCTTCCAGAGTCTTCTGATCACACACTGATCACTCCAGGAACAACTGCTTAGATACCCTCTAAGACTTTTCTAGAGTCTACTGATCCACACGATCACTCTAGTTACAACCTGCTTAGAAAACCTCTAAGACTTCCTAGAGTATTCTGATCCACACGATCACTCTAGTTCCTTACAACTTAATGTAATTCTAAGAGTATTACAAATGCTTCTTAAAAAGCGATAATCACAAACTGTGATATTTCTCTTAACGTTTAAGCTTAATCTCACTAATATATTACAACAGCAATGTAGTGAGCTTTGATGAAGATGAAGATTCTGAGCTTTGATTTGAACAGCGTTTCAGCAAGTTAATTTGAGTTGTTTTGGTGCAGAATCGTTAACCTTGCTTCTCATCAGAACTTCATATTTATAGGCGTTGGAGAAGATGACCGTTGAGTGCATTTAATGCTTTGCGTGTTCCGTACAGCATCGCATTTAATGTTATACGCTTTTGTCAACTACCTCGAGCCTTGTTCACGCTGTGTCTACTGACTTAGCCTTTAATAGCTTTTAACGTTCCTTTTGTCAGTCAGCGTAGCTTGCCACTTGTACTTTCTTCTGATCTGATGTTTGTAAATACAACGTTTGAATATCATCAGAGTCAAACAGCTTGGTGCATAGCATCTTCTGATCTTCTGACCTTGAAGTGCTTCTGAGCGTGATACCATCAGAACTTCAGTGCTTCTGTTCTCTTGTTCTTCTGATGCTTCCATAGACCCATGTTCTGATTCTGCTTCGACCATCTTCTGATGTCTTGCCAGACCATGTTCTGATGCTGCATGCTGAACCATTTGAGACAATGCTTCTGAGCGCTGAATTATGCGTACTCTTTATATATTTCCTGAAAAGGAAATTGCATTGGATTAGAGTACCATATTATCTTAAGCAAAATTCATATTATTGTTATCATCAAAACTAAGATAATTGATCAGAACAAATCTTGTTCTAACAATCTCCCCCTTTTTGATGATGACAAAAACATATATAAATGATATGAATTTGCGATCAGAAAGAACAGACGGCAAAAGACAAATTACACAGCTATAGCATAAGCATATGAATATGTCTCCCCCTGAGATTAACAATCTCCCCCTGAGATATATAATCTCCCCCTGAAATAAATACTCGAAGAACTTTAATAAAAGACTTCCCTGATTATTTCGGTAGAGACGATCATATAAGCTTCTGTCTTCAGAGAATTCATAGCTTCTGACTTCTGCTTCCATTGGACAGCTTCAGAACTAGAATTTCTTTAGATCCCTAGAAAACTCACAGCTTCTGATTCCTGCTTCCATCTAGGACAGCTTCAGAACTTGAATTTCTTTGATCTTCTGAACATTCACAGCTTCTGATTTCTGCTTCCATCTAGGACAGCTTCAGAACTTGAATTTCTTTGATCTTCTGAACATTCACAGCTTCTGATTTCTGCTTCCATTTAGGACAGCTTCAGAACTTGAGTTTTCTGGATCTTTAGAACATTCGCAGCTTCTGATTTCTGCTTCCCTCGGATAGCTTCAGAGCTTTGAATTTCTACCAACATGACTTCATGCTAGATTTGTATCAGAACATTGTTGAATGTACCAGAGCATCATCAGAGCATCTCTACATCCTGAAATGTTACAGAACAAAAACTAAACGACAAAAGTCAGCATGAACGAGTTAGAACATAAAATGTATATTCGAACACATGATATGTATCAGAGCCATATAGGCTAAAATAATGTATCAGAGCAAATAGAATTTTGTCATAGCAAATAGACAAGTATGGATCAAATTCTATTATCAGTGCTTCTGATCTCTGAAGCTTGACAGCACTCAGCTTGCTTCAGTTTCCATGGTTTTGCTTCTTGTGTTTGCTTTGAAGATTTTCTTCACTTCTTTATACCTGCAAAACACTTAAACCATATAGAACTTGCAGTTCTTGTTAGTAAATGTGTGGGAGCTTTACCCAGCAACTGATAGATTAATCAAATCATTTATCATTTATCTTCTCCCCCTTTTTGTCATAACATCAAAAAGAATATTTCAAAAGATTCAGATGAATAAAACGACAAATAAAATCACTGGAATGTAAAAACAAAGAAACTTTTTCATTTATAATCAAAAAGGATTACAAGAAGATGTTTAACAAACAGATGCAACACGGAAAGAAAACTTCTAAGACCAAAACCTAAGACCCTAGCTAAGACAAAGTCTGTGCCAGCATGCCATGAAGGAGTGAAACGCCTCATTGACTGCTTCTTGGACTTCCAGGCGAGGGGTCAGGGAGACTTGGTTCTGATGCAGATCTTCCACAATCTTTATCAGAGACAACATTCTCAGCGGGTGAAGATGAAGAGATTTCTTCGGAATGGGTTGAGGGAGAGCAAAAGGTTAGATGAAGAGGAAGTTGAGTCTAGAAGGAAACAAGATGAGGAAGAAGATGGAGATGATGGAGGGCTTTCACCAGGAGGTTGAAACACACGTCTAGAATAGTTTCCAGATAACATTGCTTCGAATGGATTCACCTTGAGAGGATCATAGGTGATTTTTATCTTTTTGGGTTTGGAAGGAGATGTTTCAACAGCTTTTCTTTTGTTGTTTTGATCTTTTCCATGGTTTCCTGGGCTTGATGAAGAGTTCATGATGGATTTGCAGATAATGAACAGCTAGGGTTTGATATGAATGCAAAAAGATAGAGTGAATAGAGAAAATATGAGAGGGAAGGAAAAATGTTTGAAGAATATAAAGAAAAACTGAAAGAGAGAAAATGATGAAAAGCATTTAATGTTACGTGACGTGAGGAGAGATAATAAAGACAAATGAGGTGACTTGCACAGTTACCTATGGTCGGCGTCCCTTCAACTGCACGCGCGCTTATCCATGAATAGTAACGACAGGTTTACCATCCCGAGATAAAACGTTACAGCTGTTTTGCTTTAAAAGAGGTTCTGAATCAACTTAGACAATGAAACGTTAGTAATAACAGAATCATAATTTCTAAAAGATTTCAATCAGAACTTCTGATTTTTAAAAAAAATTCACATTCATATCAGAAGATACTCATACGTAAGAACTTCTCATCTTCTCATTCTGGGCATAAATCCATACTGATGTTCTTCAGAATGAACTTAAACCTATCTTCAGCCAGGGGTTTTGTAAAGATATCAGCCCATTGATGATATGTATCAACAAAGTTTAAAGATATAACACCCTTCTGAACATAGTCCCTTATGAAATGATGTTTAATCTCAATATGTTTAGCTTTTGAATGAAGAATAGGATTCTTAGATAAACATATAGCAGAAGTATTATCACAGAATATAGGAATGTTACTCTCAAATATCTGATAATCTTCTAACTGACCCTTCATCCAGAGCATCTGTGTACTACAACCAGCAGCAGCGACATATTCTGCTTCTGTTGTTGATAGAGCAATAGTTGCTTGCTTCTTGCTATACCAGGAGATCAAATGACTTCCAAGAAATTGGCAACTTCCTGAAGTACTCTTTCTTTCAATTCTGTCTCCAGCATAGTCAGCATCGCAGAATCCTACTAAGTTGTATTCTTTAGATTTTCTGTAAACTAAGCCAACATTAGTAGTACCTTTCAGATACCTTAGAATTCTCTTAACAGCAGTTAAATGAGATTCTCTAGGATCTGATTGGAATCTAGCACACAAACAAACACTGAACAGAATGTCAGGTCTAGAAGCAGTCAGATATAGAAGAGATCCAATCATACCTCTGTATAACTTCTGATCTACCTTCTTACTTACCTCATCCTTACCTAGGATGCATGTTGGATGCATAGGAGTTTTGGCTTCTTTGCAGTCTAGAAGATTAAACTTCTTCAGAAGTTCCTTCACATACTTGGTTTGGTGAACATACGTTCCTTCTGATGTTTGATTTATTTGTATTCCAAGGAAATACTTGAGTTCTCCCATCATGCTCATTTCAAACTCAGCCTGCATAGACTCAGCAAACTCCTTTCCAAGTGTAGCATTAGATGTTCCAAAAATAATATCATCTACATATATTTGACAAATTAAAATATCCCTTTTAAAGGTTTTACAAAAGAGAGTAGTGTCCACTTTTCCTCTAGTGAAACCATTATCCAGAAGGAAAGAACTTAAGCGTTCATACCAAGCTCTTGGAGCCTGTTTCAATCCATACAATGATTTCTTAAGTTTAAAAACATGATTAGGAGACATAGAGTCTTCAAAACCAGGAGGTTGATGGACATAAACTTCTTCATCTATATAACCATTTAAGAAGGCACTCTTAACATCCATCTGATAGAGAGTGATGTTATGTTGAGTGGCAAATGAAATTAATAGACGAATAGATTCTAACCTGGCCACTGGTGCAAAGGTTTCTGTATAGTCAATCCCTTCTTGCTGACTGTAACCCTGAGCCACCAGTCTGGCTTTGTTCCTTACCACTTCACCTTTCTCACTGAGCTTGTTTCTGAAGACCCATTTTGTGCCGATTATATTGAATCCATCTGGTCTAGGAACAAGATCCCAAACATCATTCCTTGTAAACTGATTCAGTTCTTCTTGCATAGCAATTATCCAGTCTGGATCTTCTAGAGCATGATCAACAGAAGTTGGCTCGATCAAAGATACAAGACCTAATTGACAATCTGCATTGTTCTTAAGGAATGCTCTTGTTCTGATTGGATCATCCTTCTTTCCAAGAATGACATCTTCTGAATGACCAGAGATGAGTCTGGATGATCTTCTGACAGATGGTTCTTCAGACATGCTTAGATTCTCCAGAGAAGCTGATACTTGATCTTCAGATTCTTTGCTTCTAAGAAGCTCTGCTTCTGATGCGTTGCTTCTTGGCTCAACAACTTCTGATATATCAATATCACAATCTGCAAAATTATCAAACTGCTTTGGTTTTTCAGAACCAAGCTTATCATCAAACCTGATATTGATTGATTCTTCTACAATCAATGTTTCAGTATTGTATACTCTGTAGCCTTTTGAACGTTCAGAGTATCCAAGAAGGAAACATTTTTGTGCTTTGGAATCAAACTTACCAAGATGATCTTTAGAGTTCAGAATAAAGCATACACATCCAAAAGGATGGAAATATGAAATGTTGGGCTTTCTATTCTTCCACAATTCACAGGGAGTCTTATTTAGAATAGGTCTGATAGAGATTCTATTCTGAATATAGCATGCAGTGTTTATTGCTTCTGCCCAGAAATGCTTAGCCATATTGGTTTCATTGATCATGGTTCTGGCCATTTCTTGCAGAGTCCTATTCTTTCGTTCTACAACCCCATTTTGCTGTGGAGTTCTAGGACAAGAGAAATCATGGGCAATACCATTTTCTTTGAAGAATTCTTCAAAGGATCTGTTCTCAAATTCACCACCATGATCACTTCTAACCTTTATGATTTTACACTCTTTTTCAGATTGAATCTGAATGCAGAAATCAAAGAACACTGAATGAGTCTCATCCTTGTGTTTCAAGAATTTTACCCATGTCCAGCGGCTATAATCATCTACGATGACTAATCCATATTTCTTCCCTCTGACAGATGCTGTTTTGACTGGGCCAAACAGATCAATGTGCAAGAGTTCTAATGGCCTTGAGGTAGAAACAACATTCTTGGACTTGAATGCAGGTTTGGAGAACTTGCCCTTCTGACATGCTTCACAAAGAGCATCTGATTTGAATTTCAGATTAGGGAGTCCTCTGACCAGATTCAGTTTGTTAATCTGAGAAATCTTTCTCAAACTAGCATGACCTAATCTTCTGTGCCAGACCCACTGCTCTTCAGAAACAGACATAAGACAAGTCACCTTCTGACTCATAAGATCTTGCAGATCTGTCTTATAAATGTTGTTCTTCCTCTTGCCTGTAAATAGGATTGAGCCATCCTTCTGATTTACAGCCTTGCAAGACTCTTGATTAAAGATTATATCATAACCATTGTCACTCAGTTGACTGATAGATAAGAGGTTATGTGTTAATCCTTCTACAAGAAGTACATTAGAAATGGAAGGAGAGTTACCAGACTTTATAGTTCCAGAGCCAATTATCTTGCCCTTCTGATCTCCTCCAAACTTGACTTCTCCTCCAGACTTAAGCACCAGGTCTTGGAACATAGACCTTCTTCCTGTCATGTGTCGTGAGCATCCAGAGTCCAGGTACCATGACATGTTGTGCTTTGTCCTTTTTGCAGTCAAGGATATCTGCAATAGGAATAATCTTATCCTTAGGTACCCACATCTTTTTGGGTCCTTTCTTGTTAGATTTTCTCAAGTTCTGATTGAACTTGGGTTTAACATTGTAAGCAATAGGAGGAACAGCATGATAATTCTTAATGTGAGTTTCATGATATTTCCTAGGTTGTGTCACATGCTTTTTTGTGTGTGTTATGTGAAAACTTTGAGCATGTGAAGTGTGCCTAATATCATGGGAGTGGCCATACTTGAACTGATCATACAATGGCTTGTATGTGAGTTTCATTTCATCAACAGGTTCAAGTTTGTATGGGGTTTCACCCTTAAAACCAATGCCAACTCTTTTGTTTCCAGACACAGCATATATCATAGAAGCTAGCTGACTTCTGCCAATACTTCTAGATAAGAACTTCCTGAAACTTAAATCATATTCTTTCAGAATATGGTTTAGACTAGGAGTGGATTTTTCTGAATCAGAAGGAGATCCAACATTATTGGATAATTTTAAAAGTTTTTCTTTTAATTCAGAATTCTCCAACTCAAGCTTCTTTGTTTCAAATTCAAATAGCTTTTTCAGCTTTTTGTATTTGAGACTAATCTGAGACTTGAGTTCCAGAAGTTCAGTTAGACCGGAAACTAACTCATCTCTAGTAAGTTCAGAAAATACCTCTTCAGAATCTGATTCTGATGTAGATTCTGATCCGTCATCTTCTGTCGCCATCAGCGCACAGTTGGCCTGCTCATCTTCAGAGTCTGAATCATCTTCTGACTCATCCCAGGTTGCCATAAGACCTTTCTTCTTATGAAACTTCTTCTTGGGATTTTCCTTCTGAAGATTTGGACATTCATTCTTGAAGTGTCCAGGCTCATTGCATTCATAGCACATGACCTTCTTCTTGTCAAATCTTCTGTCATCAGAAGATTCTCCACGTTCAAATTTCTTTGAACTTCTGAAGCCTCTGAACTTCCTTTGCTTGGTCTTCCAGAGTTGATTTAGCCTTCTGGAGATCAAAGACAGTTCATCTTCTTCTTCAGATTCTGATTCTTCAGGATCTTCTTCTCTAGCCTGAAAAGCGTTAGTGCATTTCTTGATATTGAATTTTAATGCAATAGACTTACCTTTCTTTTGAGGCTCATTTGCGTCCAGCTCTATTTCATGACTTCTCAAGGCACTGATAAGCTCTTCCAGAGAAACTTCATTCAGATTCTTTGCAATCTTGAATGCAGTCACCATAGGACCCCATCTTCTGGGTAAGCTTCTGATGATCTTCTTTACGTGATCAGCCTTGGTGTATCCCTTGTCAAGAACTCTCAATCCAGCAGTAAGAGTTTGAAATCTTGAAAACATCTTTTCAATGTCTTCATCATCCTCCATCTTGAAGGCTTCATACTTCTGGATTAAAGCTAGAGCTTTAGTCTCCTTGACTTGAGCATTTCCTTCATGAGTCATTTTCAAGGACTCATATATGTCATAGGCCGTTTCCCTGTTAGATATCTTCTCATACTCAGCATGAGAGATAGCATTCAGCAAAACAGTTCTGCATTTATGATGATTCCTGAAAAGCTTCTTCTGATCATCATTCATTTCTTGCCTTGTCAGCTTTACGCCTCTGGCATTTACTGGATGTTTGTAACCATCCATCAGAAGATCCCATAGATCACCATCTAGACCAAGAAAGTAACTTTCCAGTTTATCTTTCCAGTATTCAAAGTTTTCACCATCAAATACCGGCGGTCTAGTATAACCATTGTTACCGTTGTATTGCTCAGCAGAGCCAGATGTAGATGCAGGTGTAGACTTTTCACTTTCATCAACCATCTTTTACTGAAGCGTTTTTCTCTTCCTGAATCTTTTCTAAACACGGTTAAGTGCTTGCACCTTAGAACCGGCGCTCTGATGCCAATTGAAGGATAGAAATACACTTAGAAAGGGGGGGTTTGAATAAGTGTAGCTTTAAAAACTTGACAGATAAAAATAAATTGCACAGTTATTTTTATCCTGGTTCGTTGTTAACTAAACTACTCCAGTCCACCCCCGCAGAGATGATTTACCTCAACTGAGGATTTAATCCACTAATCGCACGGATTACAATGGTTTTCCACTTAGTCAGCAACTAAGTCTTCCAGAGTCTTCTGATCACACACTGATCACTCCAGGAACAACTGCTTAGATACCCTCTAAGACTTTTCTAGAGTCTACTGATCCACACGATCACTCTAGTTACAACCTGCTTAGAAAACCTCTAAGACTTCCTAGAGTATTCTGATCCACACGATCACTCTAGTTCCTTACAACTTAATGTAATTCTAAGAGTATTACAAATGCTTCTTAAAAAGCGATAATCACAAACTGTGATATTTCTCTTAACGTTTAAGCTTAATCTCACTAATATATTACAACAGCAATGTAGTGAGCTTTGATGAAGATGAAGATTCTGAGCTTTGATTTGAACAGCGTTTCAGCAAGTTAATTTGAGTTGTTTTGGTGCAGAATCGTTAACCTTGCTTCTCATCAGAACTTCATATTTATAGGCGTTGGAGAAGATGACCGTTGAGTGCATTTAATGCTTTGCGTGTTCCGTACAGCATCGCATTTAATGTTATACGCTTTTGTCAACTACCTCGAGCCTTGTTCACGCTGTGTCTACTGACTTAGCCTTTAATAGCTTTTAACGTTCCTTTTGTCAGTCAGCGTAGCTTGCCACTTGTACTTTCTTCTGATCTGATGTTTGTAAATACAACGTTTGAATATCATCAGAGTCAAACAGCTTGGTGCATAGCATCTTCTGATCTTCTGACCTTGAAGTGCTTCTGAGCGTGATACCATCAGAACTTCAGTGCTTCTGTTCTCTTGTTCTTCTGATGCTTCCATAGACCCATGTTCTGATTCTGCTTCGACCATCTTCTGATGTCTTGCCAGACCATGTTCTGATGTTGCATGCTGAACCCTTTGAGACAAAGCTTCTGAGCGCTGAATTATGCGTACTCTTTATATATTTCCTGAAAAGGAAATTGCATTGGATTAGAGTACCATATTATCTTAAGCAAAATTCATATTATTGTTATCATCAAAACTAAGATAATTGATCAGAACAAATCTTGTTCTAACAATCATGTCGTCCACATAGACTTCCACTTCTTTATGCATCATGTCGTGGAAAAGCGTAGTCATGGCTCTTTGATAAGTTGCCCCTGCGTTCTTTAGTCCAAAAGGCATAACGTGATAGCAGAACGTGCCCCAGGGGGTGATGAAAGCTGTTTTCTCCATGTCTTCAGGTGCCATTTTGATTTGGTTGTATCCTGAAAATCCGTCCATGAACGAGAAAACTTTGGATTTTGTTGTACTGTCTACCAACATATCAATATGTGGTAAAGGAAAATCATCCTTAGGGCTAGCTTTGTTCAAATCTCTGTAGTCGACGCACATGCGGACTTTTCCGTCTTTCTTAGGAACGGGAACAATGTTAGCTAACCACTGAGGGTATTCTGAAGTAACGAGGAAACCTGCGTTGATCTGCTTTTGAACTTCCTCTTTGATTTTCATGGCCATCTCCGGATGAGTTCTTCTCAATTTTTGCTTGACCGGAGGGCATTCTGCTTTTAATGGCAAGTGATGCTCCATTATACTGGTATCCAACCCTGGCATATCTTTATAAGACCAAGCAAAGACATCTGAGAATTCTTTGAGCAGTTGTATCAAACTCTCTCTGATCTCTGAACTGAGCGAAGCTCCAATCTTAACCTCTTTTCTGTTTCCATCGGAACCAAGGTTAATGATCTCTAGAGGCTCATTGTATGGCTGAATGGCCTCTTCCTTTTGTTGAAGTAATCGTGAAATTTCCTTTGATATTTCTTCGTCTGCTTCTTCCTCTGCCTCGAATACAGGAAACTCAAAGCTTGGAGAAGTCATACGATCGCATGTTTCAACGGGGTATTTTATGATTAATCTGCATATGTGTGATAAGTTTTATTTAGACAACGAGGGAAGACTCGGTGTATGCAGTTAATGAAATTTTTTGATGTTTTTTAGGGTGTTTTTTAGGATTACCAATTTCCGAAAAAAGAAAAGGGAAAACTAAACGAAGGAACAGAATGACATTTTTATTTATGAACAGTCATTTCTCGAAACAAAGACCCTATAAAACAAAACTCTATTTCTTTGGGCGAAGCAAAGAGGGAAATTTTCCTAAGAAATAGTAAAATGCAAAGCCCTATGAAACATCTCTTCACCCTGGGCTATGGTGAGAGGACAAAATAACGGTGAAAGTTCCTACTTAGGAGTGCGAACAACAGTTGAAACTTCAACAGCTGTCCAGTAGTGGCGAACCCCATTGTGCACTAAGTAATCTGGAACCTTAGGCTTAAGCTGGCCTGTGGTAGGTCTTGATTTACCAACCACTGTCTTTGCAACACTCAGACGATCTTCTTCTACTTCAGCAGACTGAGCGGTGTGAGCATACCCATTTCCAAGTGGAGTATGTCGGTTTTTCTTTTGAGGAAACTTCCAATCTTCTGAATGGAGAGACTCGTTGTCGGAGACACTTTCGAGATCATCCTCTTCTGTATTTTGGTCTTGCTCTTCTCCCAAGATGGCATTGACTAGATATGTGAACTCTAAATCTGTAGCCTCGGAAGGTGACTTGGGGATATAATCCTCAATGATGATTTCACCAGATGCTGATGATGAATAGCAAGGGTTATACATCTCTTTTGGCTGAGAGAGGTACTCATAATCAATGTTCCATCCAGTTGGAACAATATCTTCAAGAGAGATTCTTGAACTTTCAGGAGCGGAGTATTTCACCATGTAGTCGAATTTTCCGCTTGGTTCTCCTAATGTATCCCAGGTCTCTTCGGGGATAGGAGGAACTTCTTCTGATGAACCATGACTTCTGGTGGTGAAGCTGTCAGTAACTTCATCACTGCTTGGTTGAGTCTTACTTTAAGATCCTTTAGTCGGATAACAGCAAGGTGATTCAGACTCTGATAGGGCTATGTATCCTGCTTTGTTAAGATAGGATAACCATTCCTCTTCATCGGTGTTTTCCGTACCGAGGGTATTGACTGTTTGTTGAACAGGTTGAAGAAAACCTCCGCTGCGGAAAGTTTCTTGAATTGGAAGAACTACCTCAATTCCTGGAATAGTCTTTGATGATGTTGGAAAGAATCCAACTCCTGTTCTGTTCTTGTTGTTGGTAGGAATATTAATGTGCCCCCAACCACTGGTAGTGCCATCCTTTACAACTTGGATTGCATCTCTGTAGGAAGAAATAGATGCTGCTTTCTCCTTTCCTTTTTCCAAGGAAAGTGCTTGGAATTTAGTTCCAACAACTTCTTTTGGTTCTATGTCAGAGAATGATGACAGGTTGCTGACGATCAGAGCTCGTTCTCCACATACGGTTACCAATTTGTCATTTCTTATGAACTTCAGTTTCTGATGAAGTGTTGAAGTAATTGCCCCAGCCTCATGAATCCATGGGCGACCTAGCAAACAATTGTATTGTGCTGGAATGTCCATAACTTGGAAAGTGATTTTGAACGTCTGAGGTCCAATAGTTATGGGAAGATCTACCTCTCCAAAAACTGACTTTCTTGATCCATCAAATGCTTTGACGATGACATGACTTTTTCTTAGAGGGTAATCTTCGAAAGATAATCTTGACAATGTTGATTTAGGCATGACGTTGAGAGAGGATCCATTGTCTATTAGGACTCCTGTGAGTACATCACCCATGCAGCCAACTGAGATGTGAAGTGGAAGATTATGGTCCACTCCTTCTTCAGGAAGATCTTCGTCACAGAAACTTAGGCTAGTTCCGGCGGAGATGTTGGCAACGATGTTGTTGAATTGGCTTATTGTGACGCTAGGTTCTACAAAAGCTTGTTCCAAAACTTTTTGTAGAGCTTCCCTATGAGCTTCAGAACTCAATAGCAGGGAAAGGACAGAGATCCTAGACGGAGTATGTAGTAATTGATCTACAATGTTGTATTCACTCCTCTGGATTAACTTCAAGATCTCATCATTTTCTTTCGCTTGAACAGCATTGGTCGGATGATTGTCTTGCCTATGTGGTACTTCCTCCGAAGGTTTCTTCACATTTTCTATTGTTCTGTTGAAGACTCGTCCACTTCTGGTGACTCGACTGACATCAGCAATGTTGACAACAGACGATAATGGTATTTCCTTACCATTTTCAATGAATGTAGCATTGTACTTGTATGGTATAGCCTTGCTGGACTCATACGGTACAGGTCCTGGTAAGTAGATGACTAACGGAGCAACTGCTGTCTTCCTGTTATCATACTTGACTTGCGTTGGTTCAACTTGATTAATTTGAGGAGATACGGTAAAGACTTTGTCATCTTCTCTGTTGGCAAGAACAGTAATGGTATTGTCATCCATCAGCTTTTGAATGTCGTTGCGAACACGCAAACATCCTCGTGAATTTCTTCGACAGATTCTGCATCTACTGTAAGGATGGAAATCCGTTCCAAAGTAGGCAAGTCCATTTAAAGTCTTATGGAACCTGACTACCGATCCTTCAAGATCTTCAACTTTGTAGATTTTGTATTCTCCTGGACATCCTTGAACCATGTTGATGTCATGTTCAGTTCTGACTCGGATATGTTGAATCCATCCTAAGTCCATTTGTTCTTGTAATGCAGCTTGAACTACGGCACATCCTTGATTATTCTTTGGACAAATTTCACATGTGAAGTAGTTGTGAGGTGGTACATGACCGTACCCAGCTTGTTTAGCGTGCATCTTGACAAGATTTTCCCCTATCTGACGAATGTCGTAGATTTGAATGACGATAGGGTGTTGATATATCAGATTTACTGAAGCTTCTTTATGCTGCGGCAAAGGATTTGCTTGGACGTTTGGATTAGTATCTTTGAAGGATAGCATTCCGCTCTTCACTAATCGTTGGACGTCAATCTTGAAAGGGAAACAGTTCTCAATATTGTGACCTGGTGCCCCCTGATGATAGGGACAAGATTGGTCAGCCTTATACCATGGTGAGGAACTGTTTGTAGGATTTGGAGGACTCCTTGTCTGAATGAGTCCTTTTGCCAGTAATGTTGGAAACAATTCCGCATACCGCATTGGTACTGGGTCAAAGGCAGGATACCTTGGAGCCCGATTGTTGTAATTTGGAGGTCGAACCTGCTGCTGAGGTTGCTGCGACCTTTGTTGAATTTGTTGTTGCGGGACCTGAGGTTGATAAGCTGGCGCTGAGTTAACAACCGGAGTTATTGCTGCAACTTGAGGTTGGAATTTCTTCTTGATTTTGTGCAAGAAATTGCTGACATCTTGATCCTTTTTCTTCTGGAAAGAACTTCCATACTTCCTTGGACCAATAGAAGATTCTGGTTCTTTGTTCAAGCGTCCTTCCCAAACTGCTTCTTCTAAACGTACACCCATGTTTACCATCTCGGTAAAGTCACTTGGTGCACTTGCAACCATTCGTCCGTAGTAAAATGGACTCAAAGTTTTGAGATAGATTTTTGTCATTTCTTTCTCTTCAAGTGGTGGACAGATTTGTGCAGCAACTTCACGCCATCTTTGAGCGTACTCCTTGAAGCTTTCCCTATCCTTTTGAGTCATGGCCCGGAGTTGATCTCTGTCGGGAGCCATATCCAGATTGTACTTATACTGTTTGACGAAGGCCTCTCCGAGGTCTCGAAAAGTACGAATCTCTGAACTGTCCAAGTTCATGTACCATTTGAGTGCAGCACCAGTCAGGCTATCTTGAAAATAATGAATGAGCAATTGTTGATTATCAGTCTGAGTTGACATTCTTCGAGCGTACATCACGAGGTGACTTTGTGGGCATGAATTCCCTTTGTACTTCTCGAAATCTGGTACTTTGAATTTGTGAGGAATCTTAACATTTGGACACAGACAGAGGTCTGCAGCATTCTTTCCAAATAGATCTTGTCCTCGAAGAGTCTTGAGTTCCTTCTGCATTTGCAGAAACTGTTCCTGGAACTCGTCCAATCTTTCATACACACCAGCGTCCTCACTAGGAGCGTGATGATATACTTGTCCGCCCTGTGGAGGAAAAGTATGCATAATCGGTCGTGGAGAAGCCATGACAGCAGATCTTGGAATCTCAGCATTCTGTTGTGCGAAACCCATTGCCGTTGCTCTTG
Source organism: Vicia villosa (assembly GCF_029867415.1). Taxonomy (NCBI): domain Eukaryota; kingdom Viridiplantae; phylum Streptophyta; class Magnoliopsida; order Fabales; family Fabaceae; genus Vicia; species Vicia villosa. Next base: position 116,493 of record NW_026705882.1, on the reverse strand, counting down.
GAACTTCAATTTCCAGAGGTTTGTAACCCTCCGGTGGACGCATATCCATGGTGACTTTTGGAGATTCAGAAGCTGGAGGTATGTACCCTTCTGGAGTAAAGTTATACGGCATGCCCCAAGGTCGATCAGGCGGCATGGTATACTGAGGAATAGGAGTAGAAACAATCTCGGAAACCACAGTCCTTTGCGGTTCTTCTGGCGTTGGTCGATTCTGTGCAACTACCAGGGCTTCTACCATGTTATTGAGCCTTTCAATAGCATCTTTGAGAGTATTAACCTCTTCTCTGAGTTCTCCATTCTCTTGCTCAAAGTCTTCCATTCTTTTCTTGCGACTTGAACGAGTGTTGTATGGATGAGACAGCTTGAAAGTCTTGGTTCACCTCCTTCTCCTCCTCTCTTTCTGGAGAAAGGAAAGTGAATATTAGATCCGCGACAATTCTCGTGTCAGTGCGTATGACTAAAGCGATGTATGATATGCAATTAAGTTAATATTTTTCAAGGAAACACCATAATTACGTTATGAAACATCAAACTTTTATTAATTAAGCGAAAACGCTGTTTTTACACACTTTGAAAAGGAAATACGGAGAAACTGAGAGAAAGGACTCTAAAACTTTGACGAAGAGCCGACTTCACGTTCTAACATTTTCTTCTGTTTCTTGAGCTGAGCGTTCTCTGACGTGAGCTGATCGATAATCCAGGAAGCAGGAGGGATATGATGAGAAAGTGATGATTGTGTCACTTGTCGATCCAGTACTTCAAGTAACTCATCCTTCCTTCTTAGGATGTTATGAATCTCAACGTTTTCCGTGTTGATGATTCGATACTTGTTCCTCCAAGCATTCCTTTCTTGGCATACCTTGTTTTATGCCGCTTGTAATTTTTCAACATCGGTGGAGAAAAGGTAAATTGGTTCCCTTAGGGGAATAGGTTCTTGATGCTGATATGGCATCCTGAGCTTGAATGCTCTGACGCGTACCCATTGAAGGTAAGGATCCAAAGAGATGCAAAGATGTTTTCCTAACAATCTTCTCCCTTTGCTGTGAACAAGACGCCAGGCTTGGACAATTTCCTTCTTCAGCATGTTGCCATGATCGTCGATGTTCTTGAAGAACAGACCCTCCAATTGGATGTTACTTGGTATATTTTTCATGGGATAGCCGTATTGACGACGGGCTAAAGCTGGATTGTAACTGATTCCTCCCTTAGTTCCAATAAGAAGTATGTTGGGAAAACTTCCGCAACTGAAGATGATCTTGGTTTCGTCGTTGTCAGGACTACACCAATCAATGTCTGTATGAGTGAGAGACATGATTTTCTGTGACCATTAAAGGCCATCCCTCATATTCCAAAAAGTGCTAGACTTTGGCAGGTGCGAATCGAACCATTCGTATAACAACGGTACGCAGCATGTGATTAATCCTCCTCGCTGCAGGTTTCTTGAATGCACAGAGTGATAAGCATCCGCAAGCAAGATTGGAACTGGATTTCCAATTAAGAAGATCTTAATTGCGTTGATGTCGACGAAATCGTTAATGTTAGGGAACAAAAATAATCCGTAGATAAGCAAAGCCAAGATTTCCTCAAAAGCGCTCATATCTTGGATGCTGACGAAGTACCTGAAGGATAGAAAAACACTTAGAAAGGGGGGGGTTTGAATAAGTGTAGCTTTAAAAACTTGATAGATAAAAATAAATTGCACAGTTATTTTTATCCTGGTTCGTTGTTAACTAAACTACTCCAGTCCACCCCCGCAGAGATGATTTACCTCAACTGAGGATTTAATCCACTAATCGCACGGATTACAATGGTTCTCCACTTAGTCAGCAACTAAGTCTTCCAGAGTCTTCTGATCACACACTGATCACTCCAGGAACAACTGCTTAGATACCCTCTAAGACTTTTCTAGAGTATACTGATCCACACGATCACTCTAGTTACAACCTGCTTAGATAACCTCTAAGACTTCCTAGAGTATTCTGATCCACACGATCACTCTAGTTCCTTACAACTTAATGTAATCAATTCTAAGAGTATTACAAATGCTTCTTAAAAGCGATAATCACAAACTGTGATATTTCTCTTAACGTTTAAGCTTAATCTCACTAATATATTACAACAGCAATGTAGTGAGCTTTGATGAAGATGAAGATTCTGAGCTTTGAATTTGAACAGCGTTTCAGCAAGTTTAATATGAGTTGTTTTGGTGCAGAATCGTTAGAATCGTTAACCTTGCTTCTCATCAGAACTTCATATTTATAGGCGTTGGAGAAGATGACCGTTGAGTGCATTTAATGCTTTGCGTGTTCCGTACAGCATCGCATTTAATGTTATACGCTTTTGTCAACTACCTCGAGCCTTGTTCACGCTGTGTCTACTGACGTAGCCTTTAGTAGCTTTTAACGTTCCTTTTGTCAGTCAGCGTAGCTTGCCACTTGTACTTCCTTCTGATCTGATGTTTGTGAATACAACGTTTGAATATCATCAGAGTCAAACAGCTTGGTGCATAGCATCTTCTGATCTTCTGACCTTGAAGTTCTTCTGAGCGTGATACCATCAGAACTTCAGTGCTTCTGTTCTCTTGTTCTTCTGATGCTTCTATAGACCCATGTTCTGATTCTGCTTCGACCATCTTCTGATGTCTTGCCAGACCATGTTCTGATGCTGCATGCTGAACCATTTGAGACAATGCTTCTGAGCGCTGAATTATGCGTACTCTTTATATATTTCCTGAAAAGGAAATTGCATTGGATTAGAGTACCATATTATCTTAAGCAAAATTCATATTATTGTTATCATCAAAACTAAGATAATTGATCAGAACAAATCTTGTTCTAACAATCTCCCCCTTTTTGATGATGACAAAAACATATATAAATGATATGAATTTGCGATCAGAAAGAACAGACGGCAAAAGACAAATTACACAGCTATAGCATAAGCATATGAATATGTCTCCCCCTGAGATTAACAATCTCCTCCTGAGATAAATAATCTCCCCCTGAAATAAATACTCGAAGAACTTTAATAAAAGACTTCCCTGATTATTTCGGTAGAGACGATCATATAAGCTTCTGTCTTTAGAGAATTCATAGCTTCTGACTTCTGCTTCCATTGGACAGCTTCAGAACTAGAATTTCCTTAGATCCCTAGAACACTCACAGCTTCTGATTCCTGCTTCCATCTAGGACAGCTTCAGAACTTGAATTTCTTTGATCTTCTGAACATTCACAGCTTCTGATTTCTGCTTCCATTCAGGACAGCTTCAGAACTTGAATTTCTTTGATCTTCAGAACATTCACAGCTTCTGATTTCTGCTTCCATCTAGGACAGCTTCAGAACTTGAGTTTTCTGGATCTTTAGAACATTCGTAGCTTCTGATTTCTGCTTCCCTCGGATAGCTTCAGAGCTTTGAATTTCTACCAACATCACTTCATGCTAGATTTGTATCAGAACATTGTTGAATGTACCAGAGCATCATCAGAGCATCTCTACATCCTGAAATGTTACAGAACAAAAACTAAACGACAAAAGTCAGCATGAACGAGTTAGAACATAAAATATATATTCGAACACATTATATGTATCAGAGCAAATAGAATTTTGTCATTCTTCTTTCTTGCTTCTGATCTCTGAAGCTTGATAGCACTCAGCTTGCTTCAGTTTCCATGGTTTTGCTTCTTGTGTTTGCTTTGGAGATTCTCTTCACTTCTTTATACCTGCAAAACACTTAAACCATATAGAACTTGCAGTTCTTGTTAGTGAATGTGTGGGAGCTTTACCCAGCAACTGATAGATTACTCAAATCATTTATCATTTATCTTCTCCCCCTTTTTGTCATAACATCAAAAAGAATATTTCAAAAGATTCAGATGAATAAAACGACAAATAAAATCACTGGAATGAAAAAAAAAAGAAACTTTTTATTGATAATCAAAAGATATTACATGAGAAGATGTTTAACAAGCAGATGTAACAAGGAAAGAAAACTACAAAGACCAAAGCCTAAGACCCTAGCTAAGACAAAGTCTGTGCCAGCATGCCATGAAGGAGTGAAACGCCTCATTGACTGCTTCTTGGGCTTCCAGGCGAGGGGTCAGGGAGACTTGGTTCTGATGCAGATCTTCCACAATCTTTATCAGAGACAACATTCTCAGCAGGTGAAGATGAGGAGATTTCTTTGGAATGGGTTGAGGGAGAGGAAAGGTTAGATGAAGAGGAAGTTGAGTCTAGAAGGAAACAAGATGAGGAAGAAGATGGAGATGATGGAGGGCTTTCACCAGGGGGTTGAAACACACGTCTAGAATAGTTTCCAGATAACATTGCTTCGAATGGATTCACCTTGAGAGGGTCATAGGTGATCTTTATCTTTTTGGGTTTGGAGGGAGATGTTTCAACAGCTTTCCTCTTTTTGTTTTGATCTTTTCCATGGTTTCCTGGGCTTGATGAAGAGTTCATGATGGATTTGCAGATAATGAACAGCTAGGGTTTGATATGAATGCAAAAGGATAGAGTGAATAGAGAAAATATGAGAGGGAAGGAGAAGAGTTTGAAGAATATAAAGAAAAACTGAAAGAGAGTAAATGATGAAAAGCATTTAATGTTACGTGACGTGAGGAGAGATAATAAAGACAAATGAGGTGACTAGCACAGTTACCTATGGTCGGCGTCCCTTCAACTGCACGCGCGCTTATCCATGAATAGTAACGACAGGTTTACCATCCCGAGATAAAACGTTACAGCTGTTTTGCTTTAAAAGAGGTTCTGAATCAACTTAGACAATGAAACGTTAGTAATAACCGAGTCATAATTTCTAAAAGATTTCAATCAGAACTTCTGAAAATAAATCCACATTCATTTCAGAAGATACTCATACGTAAGAACTTCTCATCTTCTCATTCTGGGCATAAATCCATACTGATGTTCTTCAGAATGAACTTAAACCTATCTTCAGCCAGGGGTTTTGTAAAGATATCAGCCCATTGATGGTCTGTATCAACAAAGTTTAAAGATATAACACCCTTCTGAACATAGTCCCTTATGAAATGATGTTTAATCTCAATATGTTTAGCTTTTGAATGAAGAATAGGATTCTTAGATAAGCATATAGCAGAAGTATTATCACAGAATATAGGAATGTTACTCTCAAATATCTGATAATCTTCCAGCTGACTCTTCATCCAGAGCATCTGTGTACTGCAACCAGCAGCAGCGACATATTCTGCTTCTGTCGTTGATAGAGCAATAGTTGCTTGCTTCTTGCTATACCAGGAGATCAAATGACTTCCAAGAAATTGGCAACTTCCTGAAGTACTCTTTCTTTCAATTCTGTCTCCAGCATAGTCAGCATCGCAGAATCCTACTAAGTTGTATTCTTTAGATTTTCTGTAAACTAAGCCAACATTAGTAGTACCTTTCAGATACCTTAGAATTCTCTTAACAGCAGTTAAATGAGATTCTCTAGGATCTGATTGGAATCTAGCACACAAACAAACACTGAACAGAATGTCAGGTCTAGAAGCAGTCAGATATAGAAGAGATCCAATCATACCTCTGTATAACTTCTGATCTACCTTCTTACTTACCTCATCCTTACCTAGGATGCATGTTGGATGCATAGGAGTTTTGGCTTCTTTGCAGTCTAGAAGATTAAACTTCTTCAGAAGTTCCTTCACATACTTGGTTTGGTGAACATACGTTCCTTCTGATGTTTGATTTATTTGTATTCCAAGGAAATACTTGAGTTCTCCCATCATGCTCATTTCAAACTCAGCCTGCATAGACTCAGCAAACTCCTTTCCAAGTGTAGCATTAGATGTTCCAAAAATAATATCATCTACATATATTTGACAAATTAAAATATCCCTTTTAAAGGTTTTACAAAAGAGAGTAGTGTCCACTTTTCCTCTAGTGAAACCATTATCCAGAAGGAAAGAACTTAAGCGTTCATACCAAGCTCTTGGAGCCTGTTTCAATCCATACAATGATTTCTTAAGTTTAAAAACATGATTAGGAGACATAGAGTCTTCAAAACCAGGAGGTTGATGGACATAAACTTCTTCATCTATATAACCATTTAAGAAGGCACTCTTAACATCCATCTGATAGAGAGTGATGTTATGTTGAGTGGCAAATGAAATTAATAGACGAATAGATTCTAACCTGGCCACTGGTGCAAAGGTTTCTGTATAGTCAATCCCTTCTTGCTGACTGTAACCCTGAGCCACCAGTCTGGCTTTGTTCCTTACCACTTCACCTTTCTCACTGAGCTTGTTTCTGAAGACCCATTTTGTGCCGATTATATTGAATCCATCTGGTCTAGGAACAAGATCCCAAACATCATTCCTTGTAAACTGATTCAGTTCTTCTTGCATAGCAATTATCCAGTCTGGATCTTCTAGAGCATGATCAACAGAAGTTGGCTCGATCAAAGATACAAGACCTAATTGACAATCTGCATTGTTCTTAAGGAATGCTCTTGTTCTGATTGGATCATCCTTCTTTCCAAGAATGACATCTTCTGAATGACCAGAGATGAGTCTGGATGATCTTCTGACAGATGGTTCTTCAGACATGCTTAGATTCTCCAGAGAAGCTGATACTTGATCTTCAGATTCTTTGCTTCTAAGAAGCTCTGCTTCTGATGCGTTGCTTCTTGGCTCAACAACTTCTGATATATCAATATCACAATCTGCAAAATTATCAAACTGCTTTGGTTTTTCAGAACCAAGCTTATCATCAAACCTGATATTGATTGATTCTTCTACAATCAATGTTTCAGTATTGTATACTCTGTAGCCTTTTGAGCGTTCAGAATATCCAAGAAGGAAACATTTTTGTGCTTTGGAATCAAACTTACCAAGATGATCTTTAGTGTTCAGAATAAAGCATACACATCCAAAAGGATGGAAATATGAAATGTTGGGCTTTCTATTCTTCCACAATTCATAAGGAGTCTTATTTAGAATAGGTCTGATAGAGATTCTATTCTGAATATAGCATGCAGTGTTTACTGCTTCTGCCCAGAAATGCTTAGCCATATTGGTTTCATTGATCATGGTTCTGGCCATTTCTTGCAGAGTCCTATTCTTTCGTTCTACAACTCCATTTTGCTGTGGAGTTCTAGGACAAGAGAAATCATGGGCAATACCATTTTCTTTGAAGAATTCTTCAAAGGATCTGTTCTCAAATTCACCACCATGATCACTTCTGACCTTTATGATTTTACACTCTTTTTCAGATTGAATCTGAATGCAGAAATCAAAGAACACTGAATGAGACTCATCCTTGTGTTTCAAGAATTTTACCCATGTCCAGCGGCTATAATCATCTACGATGACTAATCCATATTTCTTCCCTCTGACAGATGCTGTTTTGACTGGGCCAAACAGATCAATGTGCAAGAGTTCTAATGGCCTTGAGGTAGAAACAACATTCTTGGACTTGAATGCAGGTTTGGAGAACTTGCCCTTCTGACATGCTTCACAAAGAGCATCCAATTTGAATTTCAGATTAGGGAGTCCTCTGACCAGATTCAGTTTGTTAATCTGAGAAATCTTTCTCAAACTAGCATGACCTAATCTTCTGTGCCAGACCCACTGCTCTTCAGAAACAGACATAAGACAAGTCACCTTCTGACTCATAAGATCTTGCAGATCTGTCTTATAAATGTTGTTCTTCCTTTTGCCTGTAAATAGGATTGAGCCATCCTTCTGATTTACAGCCTTGCAAGATTCTTGATTAAAGATTATATCATAACCATTGTCACTCAATTGACTGATAGATAAGAGGTTATGTGTTAAACCTTCTACAAGAAGTACATTAGAAATGGAAGGAGAGTTACCAGACTTTATAGTTCCAGAGCCAATTATCTTGCCCTTCTGATCTCCTCCAAACTTGACTTCTCCTCCAGACTTAAGCACCAGGTCTTGGAACATAGACCTTCTTCCTGTCATGTGTCGTGAGCATCCAGAGTCCAGGTACCATGACATGTTGTGCTTTGTCCTTTTTGCAGTCAAGGATATCTGCAATAGGAATAATCTTATCCTTAGGTACCCACATTTTCTTGGGTCCTTTCTTGTTAGATTTTCTCAAGTTCTGATTGAACTTGGGTTTAACATTGTAAGCAATAGGAGAAACAACATGATAATTTTTAATGTGAGTTTCATGATGTTTCCTAGGTTGTGTCACATGCCTTTTGGTGTGTGTTATGTGAAAACTTTGAGCATGTGAAGTGTGCCTAATATCATGGGAGTGGCCATACTTGAACTGATCATACAATGGCTTGTATGTGAATTTCATTTCATCAACAGGTTCAAGTTTGTATGGGGTTTCACCCTCAAAACCAATGCCGACTCTTTTGTTTCCAGACACAGCATATATCATAGAAGCTAGCTGACTTCTGCCAATACTTCTAGATAAGAACTTCCTGAAACTTAAATCATATTCTTTCAGAATATGGTTTAGACTAGGAGTGGATTTTTCTGAATCAGAAGGAGATCCAACATTATTGGATAATTTTAAAAGTTTTTCTTTTAATTCAGAATTCTCCAACTCAAGCTTCTTTGTTTCAAATTCAAATAGCTTTTTCAGCTTTTTGTATTTGAGACTAATCTGAGACTTGAGTTCCAGAAGTTCAGTTAGACCGGAAACTAACTCCTCTCTAGTAAGTTCAGAAAATACCTCTTCAGAATCTGATTCTGATGTAGATTCTGATCCGTCATCTTCTGTCGCCATCAGCGCACAGTTGGCCTGCTCATCTTCAGAGTCTGAATCATCTTCTGACTCATCCCAGGTTGCCATAAGACCTTTCTTCTTATGAAACTTCTTCTTGGGATTTTCCTTCTGAAGATTTGGACATTCATTCTTGAAGTGTCCAGGCTCATTGCATTCATAGCACATGACCTTCCTCTTGTCAAATCTTCTGTCATCAGAAGATTCTCCACGTTCAAATTTCTTTGAACTTCTGAAGCCTCTGAACTTCCTTTGCTTGGTCTTCCAGAGTTGATTTAGCCTTCTGGAGATCAAAGACAGTTCATCTTCTTCTTCAGATTCTGATTCTTCAGGATCTTCTTCTCTAGCCTGAAAAGCGTTAGTGCATTTCTTGATATTGGATTTTAATGCAATAGACTTACCTTTCTTTTGAGGCTCATTTGCGTCCAGCTCTATTTCATGACTTCTCAAGGCACTGATAAGCTCTTCCAGAGAAACTTCATTCAGATTCTTTGCAATCTTGAATGCAGTCACCATAGGACCCCATCTTCTGGGTAAGCTTCTGATGATCTTCTTTACGTGATCAGCCTTGGTGTATCCCTTGTCAAGAACTCTCAATCCAGCAGTAAGAGTTTGAAATCTTGAAAACATCTTTTCAATGTCTTCATCATCCTCCATCTTGAAGGCTTCATACTTCTGGATTAAAGCTAGAGCTTTAGTCTCCTTGACTTGAGCATTTCCTTCATGAGTCATTTTCAAGGACTCATATATGTCATAGGCCGTTTCCCTGTTAGATATCTTCTCATACTCAGCATGAGAGATAGCATTCAGCAAAACAGTTCTGCATTTATGATGATTCCTGAAAAGCTTCTTCTGATCATCATTCATTTCTTGCCTTGTCAGCTTTACGCCTCTGGCATTTACTGGATGTTTGTAACCATCCATCAGAAGATCCCATAGATCACCATCTAGACCAAGAAAGTAACTTTCCAGTTTATCTTTCCAGTATTCAAAGTTTTCACCATCAAATACCGGCGGTCTAGTATAACCATTGTTACCGTTGTATTGCTCAGCAGAGCCAGATGTAGATGCAGGTGTAGACTTTTCACTTTCATCAACCATCTTTTACTGAAGCGTTTTTCTCTTCCTGAATCTTTTCTAAACACGGTTAAGTGCTTGCACCTTAGAACCGGCGCTCTGATACCAATTGAAGGATAGAAAAACACTTAGAAAGGGGGGGTTTGAATAAGTGTAGCTTTAAAAACTTGACAGATAAAAATAAATTGCACAGTTATTTTTATCCTGGTTCGTTGTTAACTAAACTACTCCAGTCCACCCCCGCAGAGATGATTTACCTCAACTGAGGATTTAATCCACTAATCGCACGGATTACAATGGTTCTCCACTTAGTCAGCAACTAAGTCTTCCAGAGTCTTCTGATCACACACTGATCACTCCAGGAACAACTGCTTAGATACCCTCTAAGACTTTTCTAGAGTATACTGATCCACACGATCACTCTAGTTACAACCTGCTTAGATAACCTCTAAGACTTCCTAGAGTATTCTGATCCACACGATCACTCTAGTTCCTTACAACTTAATGTAATCAATTTTAAGAGTATTACAAATGCTTCTTAAAAGCGATAATCACAAACTGTGATATTTCTCTTAACGTTTAAGCTTAATCTCACTAATATATTACAACAGCAATGTAGTGAGCTTTGATGAAGATGAAGATTCTGAGCTTTGAATTTGAACAGCGTTTCAGCAAGTTTAATATGAGTTGTTTTGGTGCAGAATCGTTAGAATCGTTAACCTTGCTTCTCATCAGAACTTCATATTTATAGGCGTTGGAGAAGATGACCGTTGAGTGCATTTAATGCTTTGCGTGTTCCGTACAGCATCGCATTTAATGTTATACGCTTTTGTCAACTACCTCGAGCCTTGTTCACGGTGTGTCTACTGACGTAGCCTTTAGTAGCTTTTAACGTTCCTTTTGTCAGTCAGCGTAGCTTGCCACTTGTACTTCCTTCTGATCTGATGTTTGTGAATACAACGTTTGAATATCATCAGAGTCAAACAGCTTGGTGCATAGCATCTTCTGATCTTCTGACCTTGAAGTGCTTCTGAGCGTGATACCATCAGAACTTCAGTGCTTCTGTTCTCTTGTTCTTCTGATGCTTCTATAGACCCATGTTCTGATTCTGCTTCGACCATCTTCTGATGTCTTGCCAGACCATGTTCTGATGTTGCATGCTGAACCATTTGAGACAAAGCTTCTGAGCGCTGAATTATGCGTACTCTTTATATATTTCCTGAAAAGGAAATTGCATTGGATTAGAGTACCATATTATCTTAAGCAAAATTCATATTATTGTTATCATCAAAACTAAGATAATTGATCAGAACAAATCTTGTTCTAACAGTACCGAGCTTGATCAAACAGGAATTTGGAGGGCAATCCTTGAATTCCCCCTCTACTCACCATATGAGTTCTGATGTCGACTACGTTCAAAGGAGTAGTTGCAGCAATAATAACGTTGTCAGGATTCTTTTCCAATCCGGAGTACGGATCTTGCGCGTACACGGGTATTTCAATCAGACGAGAGTACTCCTCCAACGTAGGCATGAGCTGATAATCTGGAAAGGTGAAGCAGTGATAAGTTGGATCGTAAAACTGTACCAAGGTGGGAAGGATCCCATCCACAATGTTGGTATTGAGCAAAGGCAGAAGTTTTCCATACTTCTCCTTGAAAGCCTGGGGGTTGACCACCAGTTTTCCGAGCTTTCCCAAATCCTCGACCTGGGGAATCTTGAAGGTGTATTTCCTAGCTCTCTTTCTCCCATAATCCATGGTATAGATCCTTAAGTCCTTTCTCCGTTTCTCTCTTTCTATGAAGTTCAAAACGTTCGTCATTTAGTTTCCTTGAAAAACGACTCGAAAAAGACTCTTTTTGTTTTTAGTTGTTATTAATGAATGATGCATGAATGCATGAATGCACACACAAGAGTTTTAAACAAACATGGCATTGAAGGGTATAGTGGTCATGAAGTCAAAACGCAAACCTCGCCCCAATGGTAAACAAAGGATAAGGATTTTTGTACCTGTAGAACGGGTTCTAGGGGTCTCAGAGTTTTTGCTCAACCTTAAAGATACGTTGACTGGTATCTATAAGAGAGTTTTCTCTGAGTGTAGTATCTGCGTGACAATTACTTTCGTAATCACCGCTCTACGTCCTAAAAAAAAGGCCTTAAGTGGGGTTGATGTGTTTCTAGGTCCTCCTGGTACAAATCAGCCTCGGAATGCATTGGCGCAGTTAATCACAACCAGCCAGGCAAATCCCAAAAGTAGAATTGTGAACCAAGATTAGAGGGTCTTCACCGGGAAGACATCCTCCATCCTATCTTATGTTGCACTCAAATCCGGGTATAGGATTTCTCACCACAAGGGGGAATCAAGCCCTTTCCCGATACAGAATAAACAAAATAAACAAATATATATGCAACAAACACATGATATGACACAGAGGTTAGGCAGGACCTCTCTTGTTTGAGGGGGAATTTGGCATCCCTAATTCCTCATTGGGGCTGGACCAGCAACAGGTCAACCATTGGTTTGGATGAAAAACCAAGGTTTTTTACACTTATATCCCCAGCAGAGTCGCCATTTTTACTGTGGTGTCGTTTTTTTTTACCTCCCAGTTTCACTTGGGAGGATGGCACGCTAGACCCTTCACGCGAAATTTGGAAGGAGAATGCGCCCGTGGTGGGATGAATTTTATTTCAGTTCTTCCTACGATATCACACGAACTTTCTTATTTGTCCTACGAGTAGGAAAGGGGAAAAAAGATCTCAACTAAACCCTAGGAGTTTGCTAAGTGTGGGGATTTCACCTAGACTAGAAATTCTGGAGTCCGGGAGGTCGGTTATACATAGGGAAGTGTTTAAACACCCTACATATCTGTAGTACTCTACAGGAACCTTCTCTGTGTCTAAATGTGTTTGTGCTGCTAATGATTATTGGGAAAGTTTCTCCTTTGTATTAGGAGAAGGAATTGAATTGAATAAAAGAAAGACAGACAGACAGACTGACTATTTTTGGTATTTTATTAGCTCGCTGAGATTCCTTGTGAACCTCATGCCTACATATCCCTAATGGAAGTCAGAGCTTAATGTAGTTCGGGGAACTAACTAGGGAAATTAATTATTTTTGGTGCCTTGCTTGAAGCTCAAGGTTGAAGCTTTGAATTAAATCTCTGTTTACAGTAAAGAGACATGAAATCATCTTTACAGAGAGGTATTTGTACTATTCTACCACAAACATTTAAAGGAGTGACAGAATAACTGAATTCATTTCATTCAAGAGGGGGACCTTACTTGTGTATGTGCAAGTATACCAGTCAAATGCCTCTTAAATGAAAGAAAGATGCTCATCCAAATTAGGGAAAGTTACCACATGTCTGGGTTTTACTGCCAGCTCATGCCTTTCAAAATCCTAAATGGGAGACTTGATTAAAATGAAATGTAAAGTTTGTTTGTTTGAATGTGGTAGAGTAGTAAAAATATCTCTCTATAGAGATAAGCTATGTCTATCTATTTGTATAAAAGATTTGACTTTAGCTGGCTTGTATGAGGCCCAAGCTTGAGGCTTTTTGATTGATTAATTATTATTTATTGACTCTGGGAGATGACTCCACTGGGGATTAATTACAGGGTATTTTTGTGTTCTGTACAAAGCCCAGAATTGAGGCTGACTCTATTTGGAGAGTGTTTATTTTGATGAATTTTTATTTGGTGTTCTGTACAAAGCCCAGAATTGAGGCTGACTCTAGCTAGGGAAAAACATTATTTTCTGCCTTGTACAAAGCCCAAGGTTGTGGCGGACTCTTAAACAAACTGAGTATGGATGACTCTATGGGGAAAAGATCCTAGGTGTTAGGAATCTTTGACTCATGAAATATGGTTTAATCTGCCTTGTACAAAGCCCAAGGTTGTGGCTACTGAATGATGAAGAACTCACTAGGGAGACTCTATTATCTGCCTTGTATAATGCCCAAGGTTGAGGCTGACTATTAACAGGGGAGTTTTATTGTTTTGGTGCCTTGTATGAAGCCCAAGGTTGAGGCTAACTGTTTTTGTTGGTTTTGACTCTACTGAGGAGATTTTATTTATTAAAAGACTGTTTTTCTTTGGAAGCTAACCCTTTCCAGGGATTTTGACTCAGCTGGTGAATTTGTCTGTTAAAAGACTGATTTTATCATGTTTTTGGAGGCTGACCCTTTCCAGGGGTTTTGACTCTTTTTGGGGAAATTATCTCCTAAGAGAATGAATCTTTGGTTTTGAAAGACTGATGTTGGAGGCTAACCCTTTCCAGGGGTTTTGCTAAAAATGAAAGAATGATTTTTGGAGGCTAACCCTTTCCAGGGGTTTTGATTAAAATGAAAGAATGATTTTGGAGGCTAACCCTTTCCAGGGGTTTTGATTAAAATGAAAGAATGATTTTGGAGGCTAACCCTTTCCAGGGATTTTGCTAAAAATGAAAGAATGATTTTGGAGGCTAACCCTTTCCAGGGATTTTGATTAAAATGAAAGAATGATTTTGGAGGCTAACCCTTTCCAGGGATTTTGCTAAAATGATTGGCAGAAAGATTATCTAGTGGATGTTAGAACAAGATTTGTTCTTATCAATTATCTTAGTTTTGATGATAACAATAATATGAATTTTGCTTAAGATAATATGGTACTCTAATCCAATGCAATTTCCCTTTCAGGAAATATATATAAAGAGTACGCATAATTCAGCGCTCAGAAGATGTGTCTCAAATGGTTCAGCATGCAACATCAGAACATGGTCTGGCAAGACATCAGAAGATGGTCGAAGCAGAATCAGAACATGGGTCTATAGAAGCATCAGAAGAACATGAGATCAGAAGCACTGAAGATCAGAAGATGGTATCACGCTCAGAAGCACTTCAAGGTCAGAAGATGCTGTGCACCAAGCTGTTTGACTCTGATGATATTCAAACGTCGTATTCACAAACATCAGATCAGAAGGAAGTACACGTGGCAGACTACGCTGACTGACAAAAGGAACATTAAAGCTACTAAAGGCTACGTCAGTAGACACATCGTGAACAAGGCTCGAGGTAGTTGACAAAAGCGTATAACATTAAATGCAAAGCTGTACGGAACACGCAAAGCATTAAATGCATTCAACGGTCATCTTCTCAACGCCTATAAATATGAAGTTCTGATGAGAAGCAAGGTTAACGATTTCGCACCAATACAATTCAAATTAACTTGCTGAAACGCTGTTCAAATCTAAACTCAGAATCTTCATCTTCATCAAAGCTCACTACATTGCTGTTGTAATATCTTAGTGAGATTAAGCTTAAATTGTAAGAGAAATATCACAGTTGTGATTATCGCTTTTAAGAAGCATTTGTAAACTCTTGAATAGATTACATTAAGTTGTAAGGAACTAGAGTGATCAGTTGATCAGTATACTCTAGGAAGTCTTAGCAGTTAGCTGAGCAGGAAGTCTTGGCAGTTGGCTGAGCAGGAAGTCTTGGCAGTTGGCTGAGCAGAAAGTCTTAGGAGTGAACTAAGCCTAGAGTGATCGTGTTGATCAGTAGACTCTAGAAAAGTCTTAGGAGTGAACTAAGCAGTTGTTCCTGGAGTGATCAGGTTGTGATCAGAAGACTCTGGAAGACTTAGTTGCGGCTAAGTGGAAAACCATTGTAATCCGTGCGATTAGTGGATTAAATCCTCAGTTGAGGTAAATCATCTCTGCGGGGGTGGACTGGAGTAGCTTCGTTAACAGCGAACCAGGATAAAAATAATTGTGCATTTTATTTTTATCGCTCAAGATTTTAAGTCACACTTATTCAATCCCCCCCTTTCTAAGTGTTTTTCTATCCTTCAATTGGCATCAGAGCGCCGGTTCTAAGGTGCAAGCACTTAACCGTGTTTAGAAAAGATTCAGGAAGAGAAAAACGCTTCATTTAAAAGATGGTTGATGAAAGTGAAAGGACTATACCTACACCTGCATCTACATCTGGCTCTGCTGAGCAATACAACGGTAACAATGGTTATACTAGACCGCCGGTATTTGATGGTGAAAACTTTGAATACTGGAAAGATAAACTGGAGAGTTACTTTCTGGGTCTAGATGGTGATCTATGGGATCTTCTGATGGATGGTTACAAACATCCAGTAAATGCCAGAGGCGTGAAGCTGTCAAGGCAAGAAATGAATGATGACCAAAAGAAGCTTTTCAGGAATCATCATAAATGTAGAACTGTTTTGCTGAATGCTATCTCTCATGCTGAGTATGAGAAGATATCTAACAGGGAAACGGCCTATGACATATATGAGTCCTTGAAAATGACTCATGAAGGAAATGCTCAAGTCAAGGAGACAAAAGCTCTTGCCTTAATCCAGAAGTATGAAGCCTTCAAGATGGAGGATGATGAAGACATTGAAAAGATGTTTTCGAGATTTCAAACTCTGACTGCTGGATTGAGAGTTCTTGACAAAGGATACACCAAGGCTGATCATGTAAAGAAGATCATCAGAAGCTTACCCAGAAGATGGGGTCCGATGGTGACTGCATTCAAGATTGCGAAGAATCTGAATGAAGTTTCTCTGGAAGAGCTTATCAGTGCCTTGAGAAGCCATGAGATTGAGCTGGACGCAAATGAGCCTCAAAAGAAAGGTAAGTCTATTGCATTAAAATCTAATATCAAGAAATGCACTAACGCTTTTCAGGCTAGAGAAGAAGATCCTGAAGAATCAGAATCTGAAGAAGAAGATGAACTGTCCATGATTTCCAGAAGGCTAAATCAACTCTGGAAGACCAAGCAAAGGAAGTTCAGAGGCTTCAGAAGTTCAAGGAAATTTGAACGTGGAGAATCTTCTGATGAAAGAAGATTTGACAAGAAGAAGGTCATGTGCTATGAATGCAATGAGCCTGGACACTACAAGAATGAATGTCCAAATCTTCAGAAGGAAAGTCCCAAGAAAAAGTTTCATAAGAAGAAAGGTCTTATGGCAACCTGGGATGAGTCAGAAGATGATTCAGAAGATGAGCAGGCCAACTGTGCGCTGATGGCGACAGAAGATGACGGATCAGAATCTACATCAGAATCAGATTCTGAAGAGGTATTTTCTGAACTTACTAGAGATGAGTTAGTTTCCGGTCTAACTGAACTTCTGGAACTCAAGTCTCAGATCAGTCTCAAATACAAAAAGCTGAAAAAGCAATTTGAATTTGAAACAAAGAAGCTTGAGTTGGAGAATTCTGAATTAAAAGAAAAACTTTTAAAACTATCCAATAATGTTGGATCTCCTTCTGATTCAGAAAAATCCACTCCTAGTCTGAACCATATTCTGAAAGAATATGATTTAAGTTTCAGAAAGTTCTTATCTAGAAGTATTGGCAGAAGTCAGCTAGCTTCTATGATATATGCTGTGTCTGGAAACAAAAGAGTTGGCATTGGTTATGAGGGTGAAACCCCATACAAACTTGAACCTGTTGATGAAATGAAAATTACATACAAGCCATTGTATGATCAGTTCAAGTATGGCCACTCACATGATATTAGGCACACCTCACATGCACAAAGTTTTCACATTACACACACTAAGAAGCATGTGACACAACCTAGGAAATATCATGAAACTCACATTAAGAATTATCATGCTGTTCCTCCTATTGCTTACAATGTTAAACCCAAGTTCAATCAGAACTTGAGAAAATCTAACAAGAAAGGACCCAAAAAGATGTGGGTACCTAAGGATAAGATTATTCCTATTGCAGATATCCTTGGCTGCAAGAAGGACAAAGCACAACATGTCATGGTACCTGGACTCTGGATGCTCGCGACACATGACAGGAAGAAGGTCTATGTTCCAAGACCTGGTGCTTAAGTCTGGAGGAGAAGTCAAGTTCGGAGGAGATCAGAAGGGCAAGATAATTGGCTCTGGAACTATAAAATCTGTTTGATTCCAAAGCTCAAAAGTGTTTCCTTCTTGGATATTCTGAACGCTCAAAAGGCTACAGGGTATACAATACTGAAACATTGGTTGTAGAAGAATCAATCAATATCAGGTTTGATGATAAGCTTGGTTCTGAAAAACCAAAGCAGGTTGATAATTTTGCAGGTTATGATATTGACATCTCAGAAGTTGTTGAGCCAAGAAGCAACGCATCAGAAGCAGAGCTCCTCAGAAGCAAAGAATCTGAAGATCAAGTAACAGCTTCTCTGGAGGATCTAAGTATTTCTGAAGAACCATCTGTCAGAAGATCTTCCAGACTCATCTCTGGTCATTCAGAAGATGTCATTCTTGGAAAGAAGGATGATCCAATCAGAACAAGAGCATTCCTTAGGAACAATGCAGACTGTCAATTAGGTCTTGTATCTTTGATCGAGCCAACTTCTGTTGATCATGCTCTAGAAGATCCAGACTGGATAATTGCTATGCAAGAAGAACTAAATCAGTTTACAAGGAATGATGTTTGGGATCTTGTTCCTAGACCAGATGGATTCAACATAATTGGTACAAAATGGGTCTTCAGAAACAAGCTTAGTGAGAAAGGTGAAGTGGTAAGGAACAAAGCCAGACTGGTGGCTCAGGGTTATAGTCAGCAAGAAGGGATTGACTACACAGAAACCTTTGCACCAGTGGCCAGGTTAGAGTCTATTCGTCTATTAGTTTCTTTTGCCACTCAACATAACATCACTCTCTATCAGATGGATGTTAAGAGTGCCTTCTTAAATGGTTATATAGATGAAGAAGTTTATGTCCATCAACCTCCTGGTTTTGAAGACTCTATGTCTCCTAATCATGTTTTTAAACTTAAGAAATCATTGTATGGATTGAAACAGGCTCCCAGAGCTTGGTATGAACGCTTAAGTTCTTTCCTTCTAGATAATGGTTTCACTAGAGGAAAAGTGGACACTACTCTCTTTTGTAAAACCTTTGAAAAGGATATTTTAATTTGTCAAATATATGTAGATGATATTATTTTTGGAACATCTAATGCTACACTTGGAAAGGAGTTTGCTAAGTCTATGCAGGCTGAGTTTGAAATGAGCATGATGGGAGAACTCAAGTATTTCCTTGGAATACAAATAAATCAAACATCAGAAGGAACGTATGTTCACCAAACCAAGTATGTGAAGGAACTTCTGAAGAAGTTCAATCTTCTAGACTGCAAAGAAGCCAAAACTCCTATGCATCCAACATGCATCCTAGGTAAGGATGAGGTAAGTAAGAAGGTAGATCAGAAGCTATACAGAGGTATGATTGGATCTCTTCTATATCTGACTGCTTCTAGACCTGACATTCTGTTCAGTTTTTGTTTGTGTGCTAGATTCCAATCGGATCCTAGAGAATCTCATTTAACTGCTGTTAAGAGGATTCTAAGGTATCTGAAAGGTACTACTAATGTTGGTTTAGTTTACAGAAAATCTAAAGAATACAACTTAGTAGGATTCTGCGATGCTGATTATGCTGGAGACAGAATTGAAAGAAAAAGTACTTCAGGAAGTTGCCAATTTCTTGGAAGTCACTTAATCTCCTGGTACAGCAAGAAGCAAGCAACCATTGCTCTATCAACCACAGAAGCAGAATATGTCGCAGCTGCTGGTTGTAGTACACAGATGCTCTGGATGAAAAGTCAGTTAGAAGATTATCAGATATTTGAGAGTAACATTCCTATATTCTGTGATAATACTTCTGCTATATGTTTATCTAAGAATCCTATTCTTCATTCAAAAGCTAAACATATTGAGATAAAACATCATTTCATAAGGGACTATGTTCAGAAGGGTGTTATATCTTTAAACTTTGTTGATACAGACCATCAATGGGCTGATATCTTTACAAAACCCCTGGCTGAAGATAGGTTTAAGTTCATTCTGAAGAACATCAGTATGGATTTATGCCCAGAATGAGAAGATGAGAATTTCTCATGTATGAGTATCTTCTGAAATGAATGTGGAACATTTTTTTTAATCAGAAGTTCTGATTGAATTCGTTTAGAAATTATGATTCGGTTATTACTAACGTTTCATTGTCTAAGTTGATTCAGAACATCTTGTAAAGCAAAACAGCTGTTACGCTTTATCTCGGGATGGTAAACCTGTCGTTACTATTCATGGATAAGCGCGCGTGCAGTTGAAGGGACGCCGACCATAGGTAACTGTGCCAGTCACTTCATTTGTCTTTATTATCTCTCCTCACGTCACGTAACATTAAATGCTTTTCATCATTCGTTTCATTTTCCTTTAAATACTCTTCAAAATGGTTTTCGGTTTCCTATCTCTTTGTTTTCCTCTTAAAATTTTTTTTTCTCTCTCTCTCTCTCGTTTTTCTTTTCTTCTCTCAAAACCTAGCATTCACCTCAAGCCTGTTGAAGCTCCATGACTCAAAGGCGACAGATCTCTGTGCATCTCGGGATGGCTCTTCTAATACCGCTCAAGTCAGATCCTTCTTTGATGTTGTTATCAACTTTCATCCAAAGACAGAAGACTTTCTTGAGTTGTGGGAAGATAGGCTCAACGTCTATGTTGAGGGAAAGCCCCGTTTGCAACATTAGCTCTCTGTCTGTGAACTGTCCCTCACTTCCTCCTTGGTTCTGGGATCTCTCCTACAGTGGAGGTTTCAGTCTGGAAGACAAGAAGTCCTCCGGGATTCTTGATGGGTTGACACAGAGCGTGTCTTGCTAGGGCTCTGTTTTTAATTTTTGTAGTGATTTCCTTTTTGGAAATCCTTTTTTGTATTTGCTAGGAATGTTTTTCATCTTGTTAAACATAGGAACCTTTTGTAATATCTTTTGATTATCAATGAAAAAGTTTCTTTGTGTTTTACATTCCAGTAAATGTTTTCTGTTGTCGTTTTATACATCTGAATCTTTTTATATATACTTTTTGATGTTATGACAAAAAGGGGGAGAAAGATAAATGATAAATGATTTGATTAAATCTATCAGTTGCTGGGTAAAGGCTCCCACACATTCACTAACAAGAACTGCAAGTTCTATATGGTTTAAGTGTTTTGCAGGTACAAAGAAGTGAAGTGAATCTTCAAAGCAAAACCATTGAAACTGAAGCAAGCTGAGTGCTGTCAAGCTTCAGAGATCAGAAGCAAGAAAGAAGAATGAATCAGAAGCACTGATAATAGAATTTGAATATCATTGTCTATCCTGTTCTGACAAAATTCTATTTGCCCTGATACACATAATGTTATGGCTCTGATACATTATTTGCTTTGATACATGTTTTTAGCCTAAAATGCTCTGATACATTTGGCTCTGATACATATCATGTATTTGAATATACATTTTATGTTCTAACTCGTTCATGCTGACTTTTGTCGTTTAGTTTTTGTTCTGTAACATTTCAGGATGTAGAGATGCTCAAATGATGCTCTGGTACATTCAACAATGTTCTGATACAAATCTAGCATGAAGTGATGTTAGTAGACATTCAAAGTTCTGAAGCTATCCGAGGGAAGCAGAAATCAGAAGATGTGAATGTTCTAAAAGATCCAGAAATTCAAGTTCTGAAGCTGTCCTGAATGGAAGCAGAAGTCAGAAGCTGTGAATGTTCTGAAGATCCAGAAATTCAAGTTCTGAAGCTGTCCTGAATGGAAGCAGAAGTCAGAAGCTGTGAATGTTCTGAAGATCAAAGAAATTCAAGTTCTGAAGCTGTCCAATGGAAGCAGAAGTCAGAAGCTATGGATTCTCTGAAGGCAGAAGCTCATATGATCGTCTCTACCGAAATAATCAGGGAAGTCTTTTATTAAAGTTCTTCGAGTATTTATTTCAGGGGGAGATTATTTATCTCAGGGGGAGATTGTTAATCTCAGGGGGAGACATATTCATATGCTTATGCTATAGCTGTGTAATTTGTCTTTTGCCGTCTACTCTTTCTGATCGCAAATTCATATCATTTATATATGTTTTTGTCATCATCAAAAAGGGGGAGATTGTTAGAACAAGATTTGTTCTTATCAATTATCTTAGTTTTGATGATAACAATAATATGAATTTTGCTTAAGATAATATGGTACTCTAATCCAATGCAATTTCCCTTTCAGGAAATATATATAAAGAGTACGCATAATTCAGCGCTCAGAAGATGTGTCTCAAATGGTTCAGCATGCAACATCAGAACATGGTCTGGCAAGACATCAGAAGATGGTCGAAGCAGAATCAGAACATGGGTCTATAGAAGCATCAGAAGAACATGAGATCAGAAGCACTGAAGATCAGAAGATGGTATCACGCTCAGAAGCACTTCAAGGTCAGAAGATGCTGTGCACCAAGCTGTTTGACTCTGATGATATTCAAACGTCGTATTCACAAACATCAGATCAGAAGGAAGTACACGTGGCAGACTACGCTGACTGACAAAAGGAACGTTAAAGCTACTAAAGGCTACGTCAGTAGACACAGCGTGAACAAGGCTCGAGGTAGTTGACAAAAGCGTATAACATTAAATGCAAAGCTGTACGGAACACGCAAAGCATTAAATGCATTCAACGGTCATCTTCTCAACGCCTATAAATATGAAGTTCTGATGAGAAGCAAGGTTAACGATTTCGCACCAATACAATTCAAATTAACTTGCTGAAACGCTGTTCAAATCTAAACTCAGAATCTTCATCTTCATCAAAGCTCACTACATTGCTGTTGTAATATCTTAGTGAGATTAAGCTTAAATTGTAAGAGAAATATCACAGTTGTGATTATCGCTTTTAAGAAGCATTTGTAAACTCTTGAATAGATTACATTAAGTTGTAAGGAACTAGAGTGATCAGTTGATCAGTATACTCTAGGAAGTCTTAGCAGTTAGCTGAGCAGGAAGTCTTGGCAGTTGGCTGAGCAGGAAGTCTTGGCAGTTGGCTGAGCAGAAAGTCTTAGGAGTGAACTAAGCCTAGAGTGATCGTGTTGATCAGTAGACTCTAGAAAAGTCTTAGGAGTGAACTAAGCAGTTGTTCCTGGAGTGATCAGGTTGTGATCAGAAGACTCTGGAAGACTTAGTTGCGGCTAAGTGGAAAACCATTGTAATCCGTGCGATTAGTGGATTAAATCCTCAGTTGAGGTAAATCATCTCTGCGGGGGTGGACTGGAGTAGCTTCGTTAACAGCGAACCAGGATAAAAATAATTGTGCATTTTATTTTTATCGCTCAAGATTTTAAGTCACACTTATTCAATCCCCCCCTTTCTAAGTGTTTTTCTATCCTTCAGTGGAGACTTCTTGTTTAAAGCCCAAGATGAAGGCTGACACTGACTGAGGATAAGCAAACATGGATCCTAGACTCTGCTAAGGAAGATTGATGAAGATAAGGGTGACAGAGACTGTCCATGTCTCTCATTCCAAAAATGTACTCAATGTGAAATTGAGACAAACTTAGCTTGTTTAAAGTCTGGTTTAAATTGGAAGAAACTCACCAGGGTAGGCTAAAAGGTGACTAAAGACCTGTTCCTATGTTTATAAGAAACCTGATGGGTCCTTGTATATAAGCTCAAGAGGAAGCTGGAAATGCTTTTAAGAAGCCTGTGGGTCCTTGTACAAAGCCCAAGAGGAGGCTAATCGAGGGTCCTTGTTATAGCACAAGAGAAAGCTTATGTAGTTTTGAACTTATTTTGGCTCTAAGCAAGTGGGTAAGAGGTTTCACCGGGAATAATTCCTCTTTGGGTGGATGTGTCCTATTTTTTGGATTCTAAGGTTTTTGCCAAGATGTTTCACCGGGAATAATTCATCTTGGGGGTTTGAACTACAGATCTCTAATTAGGAAAGAGCCTTCACCGGGAAGACATTCTCAATCCTAGGTCATATTCCTATAATATATATATAGTTTAACTGTCCTAGGGTTTATACTCAAACGTAGTTCTAAACTAATATATATGCACAGTTTATATTTGACAGTAATTTAAATAAAGACTGTAAATTGAAAGCTTGTAAAGCCTAACCTGGATGGAGTGGAGGCCATTGAAGAAGTATGTACAAAGCCTTACCAGCAGTTCATGGATAACAGTTGAATATATATGATAAACAGTAAAGGGTTTTTGAAAACAGAAGAAGTGAAGATGGACAAAGGTCACATAGGTATCTGAAGAGTTTCACCGGGAATAATGCCCTTCAAATACCTGAAGAATGTTTTGAAAACAGAAAGAAGATTTTGAAAATACAGTTTTGAAAACAAGCTAAGAAGAGAAGGTGTTTGGGACTTACACTCTATTAGAGGCCCAGTACTTTACAGTACTGGCTATAAAAGCAAATTGAAAATGATTTGAAATGATATAAGGTTTTGTTGTTTGAAAACCTTAATCATCCGTTTAATCGGAGACTGATAACAGCTTTGAAAATTGACAAAAGTCAACTTAATTAAGGTAAAGATAAAGATCTATGCCTAATTAAGACCTAAACAATTAGGGTTTTATCATAAAATTATTCACAAAGGTAACAAGATAAAAATATATATTTTAAAGTATTTAAGAAAACATTTAAAACATACTATTTTAAACCTAATTAAAATACATGAAATAAATAATATTTTTTATGATTTTTTGATTATTCATAAAATAAGTATATTAAATAACAAGTGTGTGAAAAATGAAGTGAAAATAAATTAATTTGATAGATGAATTAATTGTGTGAAGTTATGAGAAAAAATGAAGGAAATTAGTGGTAAAATAATGATTTTGTCTCCTCCAAGGTTTGAACACACGCCCTTTAGGTCACACACCCAAAACCAACACCACTGAGCCAGCGCGCGTATGGTGATAGTAAACTGACTCCTTTGCAACTCATATGTTACTCAAGTGTATAGAAGCAAAAAAAAATAATATCAAAAGGTCTGGGGCGAGGGGGATTCGAACCCCAGACCTTGGGCACGCGCAACACACAAACACTCCTTACCACTGGGCTATAACGATTTAGTCGTTAATGAAACAGGTATCAATCAAAATAAAATAAACTTAACCCTGAATTTGAAATTTGCGCGCCACCACCATTGTCATCTTCAACCTCTAGCTTTGAATTTTTGAAAATCTGAACTCTCTCAACTCTCAACCATTTGCAACGATGTAAACATGAAACTTGTTCTAAATTCACTCACGATTCTGAATATGTAACTAACATAAATTTATATTAACTACATCTAACTAATTTACTAAAAAACGTGAAGAACCCTAAAATTTGAAAATCAAATTAAATGACTATACTGAAAGATAAATGAATGATGATAGAGGGTTTTCAATCCTCTGATGATGCTGAACAAGATAGAATCGAGCTATATCATAAAGAGTGCTTAAATTAAAGAGGTGGAGTTCAGAAACTTACCTCTGAAAATGGAGGTCGTGAGGATGATAGAGAGCAACTGGGCTTGTATGAATGATCCCAAAAGCTTCCTTGGGACTCAGTGATGCTAACTGAATGTTTATTGTAACCTCAATCCTCCTGAATTGTTCTATGGACCTCCCTCGATTTGAGCTTCAAGTGAACATGGAGAGTGATGATTCTTGAGTTACAGATGAGTTGCAGCCATCTGAACAGCTTCACTACCTCCTATGGAACGTGCCTGGATGCTTGGCTTTGTTGGAAACCTTCTGAATTGCTCTATGGACCTCCAACTGCAACAGCTCCAAAGTGAGAGCAAAAATGGCGTTCCTCCACTTACAGAAGTGATCCAGGTGCTTGGATCACCTCAAATGATCTCCCTTGAGATGTTAGAATGCCTACTTTCCAAAGATAAGCTCTGGTTTGAAGAAAACGATTCTTCTTGCCAAAGAACTTTGAAAAACAATAAGCATGAGAAGAGAAAGAGAAAGCAAGGAATATGGTTGCTTTGGTGTGTTTTCTGAATGAGAAAGAGGCCTCTATTTATAGGCAATTGTCTCAGAGCAATTGAACATAGCAAGCTTGCTTAGTGTAGTGAGTTTGGTTTCTTAGCCAAGAAGAAAATTTGCAAATATCTCTTATGCAATGATGAGAATTTTGATTCCATTTGATCAATCCCCTAGCCCTCGATTTTGCTTGATCTTAGGGGACAATTCTGAGACAGAAATGAGCTCTAATTGGTTGGTGAGAAGATTCCTTGGGTGATTCATCAATTTGCCATAAATTCACAAATGTAATCATTACATAATCACATGTTCTTGTTTTTAGAATCTTCTTCAATTCTCATGTCATGGTAAAAATGAATGCATGGCATGTTTTCAGATGTGGTATGGGTCGTGTAGCATCCATAAGAGAGGTCATTTGCACAAAATTGCAAAGTTTCAAATTGTACATGACCTATAATTTCACTTCATGAGGCCAACTTTGAACAAGCATAACTCTTAGCTCAAAATGAATTTGGAGAAGGTTGAACACAATTTGGAAAGCCCTAAACATCTACTTCAAATCATTAGTTTGGAGTTTCTTCAGAATCCTTTGGCAAATTTGTTAAAAATGAGGCCAAAGTTGGAAGAAAACTAGGTTAAAACACTTAGAAAATTTTCTAAGTGTTTATGACCTAAAACTTCAAAATTTCCAAAACTCTTAAATGATTGATCTTTTGAAAAAAGTTGCATTGTAAGATGTTATTTTATTTTGCAAGATCTACAACTTTCATGTTGGAAGTTTTTTGAGTTGTGTAGGTGAAATTTTGAGTTCCCACAATGCCCTCAAAAACCCTAATTCCCGACTTTTTGCTCCTTGAAGATTCTTTTTGAATTTCTTTGGTCAAATGACTTTAATATCCATATATTGATGATATTGATCCTTAAAAGTCATGGTTTGACCAAAAATCTCAAAAGTCAAAGGTGAACTCATTCAGTTGACTTTTTCTTGATAAAGTGAGAATTTGGACTTTTGTGTAGAATCAAGATCTTCTCCTCAAATGAGTGATGTAAATGGATTATATTGAGGTAGTAGAGGTTCTTGAATCATGTCTTGAGTCTTGAATCCATGCCCTGATTAAAAGTCAACTATCTTGGTGAATTAGGTCAAAAACCCTAATTGTCGACCATATGAAAATAATGACTGTAGACTTTGAATTGAGGTGTAATGTCCAGTGGATCTTGTCATATGAGCTATTTGAAAATGATTGATGTCTTTGAATGATCCCCTGGGGCTTTTTAGGGTTTCCCAAAGGTGATCCCTGATTTTAGTCCTTGATAGGCTCAAAAGCCCTAGTCTGGTGACCTGAGTAAACCTGTACTCAGATGACTGGGTGTCTAATCAATCATAGGTGAAATAATGAAGCTCTTGAGTCTTATGATTGTATTAGAGACTAATCCTTCTATTGATTGATCCTTTGCCTAAGTTTTCTTGTCTTTGAACACCCTTGATTGAATGCCAGACTGCTCTGGGTACTTGCTTTGACTTGATGAAAATCCTGAAGATATGTCATCTCAGGGGGGGTCAAAAATTAGGGTATGACAGATGCCCCTATTTAAGTTTCTTTTATCTGGAGGGAGAGAGATTGATATCTCGATCTCTCCTGCGTAAAAGAGACTTAAATATCGAGGAATGCCCGAATTTTGGGCGCTCCTGAGATGTTGTAACTGATAAAATCTTTGCGTGACTTGATCCCGTTGTCGCACTTGGCGGGGGATGAGGAGACAAACTCCTGTAGAAATACTTGATGTGGATTCTGGCGAATGGATGGCAGTGCAGGATGCGCGATCCATCTTCTTTAACTAAGTGTTGATACTTAGAAAAAGGTAAACAACCTCCCCCTTGTTTCGGATGTCCATATCTCGAAACTGGTCTCAGTCGTGTTTGGACAATATCTCAGATAAAGAGAAAATTTCCAAAGATTTGTTTCCTCATCAAACTTCTCATCAGCACTTGGAGGTAAGATACCATTTGATGGTAAATAAAGAAAACTTCAAAGGTTTGTTTCCTCATCAAACTTCTTACCAGCACTTGGAGGTAAGATACCATTTGATGGTAAATAAAGAAACTTCAAAGGGTTTGTTTCCTCATCAAACTTCTTACCAGCACTTGGAGGTAAGATACCATTTGATGGTAAATAAAGAAACTTCAAAGGTTTGTTTCCTCATCAAACTTCTTACCAGCACTTGGAGGTAAGATACCATTTGATGGTAAATAAAGAAACTTCAAAGGTTTGTTTCCTCATCAAACTTCTTACCAGCACTTGGAGGTAAGATACCATTTGATGGTAAATAAAGAAACTTCACCATCTTCCCTTTTGACTTGACGTCTTTGAAGGATCGTCACATGGTCCCGCGCTCTTTTGAGGGGCTAATGACTTTGCTTGAAGGCGGACGAACTGTTTTCGGGGTGAAAACCAACATTCGTTGACTGATGCCGGGGAATCAACAAACTGTTCTCCTAAGAGGAAAACTGCCATTCATCGACTCTGTGGGGAACTAAACATCCCAGAAACAGACAAACTGTTTGAAGAAACTGCCATTTGTCGATCTCTTAAATATTTAATAGACAAACTGTCTTTCCTTGGGGAAAGGCTGCCATTTGACAATTGCTAGGGGAACAAACTGTCTTCTACTAGGAGACTGCCATTTGCTGACCCTTTCGTGAAAGAAAGTGAGCAAACTGTCTTCTACTGAAAGAGACTGCCATTTGCTGACTTTGTTTGAGGAATCATTGAGCGAAACGAACTGTCTTCATGAAGAAAGCTGCCATTCGTTACTTCTGCTCGAAAAAGTAAGTGAACTGTCTTTTGCTGAAAGAGACTACCATTCACTGACTTCGCTGGGGAATCTGAACTATCTTCTGGACGAAGACTATCATTCACTGACTCCGCTGGAGAATCATTTGTCGATCTGCTGGGAGATTCTCTTTGACGAAAAGTGGCATCTCTTGACCCTGCTGGGGAAATACCAGATTGTTTTCCAGGAGGAAAAACTACCACTTGTCAATTATGTCGAGGAATCCATACTCCTCGGAGAAGAGAAACCGCTCATCGGCCTTGTGGGGAATTCCAAAATGCGAAACAGATTATCTTATCTGAAGAAAACTGTCGAATGTCGCTTTGCGAGAGAATCTCGGCTGAGGGACTCCAAAAGTGAACAAACTATCTCTTTGAGGGAGACTACCATTTGTTGACTTGCTTGGGGAGATCCTTGTGTATGAACTGTTGTCTCGAAGGAAAAAGTTTCTCCGGAACTTGCAGGGGAAACTTGAGTCCATGCCTTAATGACTTGGGCATTCACATGATCAAAGCCTGACTCGACTATGCAGTTATGATGTAATGTATGCATGAATATTATGATAATTATAAAATGTAAAGTGAGTGTGAATAAAATTGTCGCGGATGTAAAATCCTATGATACGACTTGAATTCTTGTTGATCAGAAGATGTCCTCTTCTTGCAGTTCGAACCCTGTTGGGAATATCTGGTTATTAGTTGTCCGCTGTCCGAAGTGAGTAATATGAATTGAAGTGAAGATCCATTATCGGGAGATGTTCGCAAAGCGACCTCATGGGGAAATTTTAATTCCCGGAGTCTCAACCGTTCTTGGAGCAACTGTTTGCATTCTTCCTATTGTTTGTAAACCTCAGAAAGAAATTTCACCTTTATTTTTGCAAGTAAATTCATTTTATTTTATGAAAACATTTGTTTCAAGAAAATGACTGTTTAAATTTAAAATGCATTTCAAGAAACTGAAAAAGACTAGATTGCAAAGGAAAAGCACAAGGCTCAAATTATTATATATGGAATGGTAATCAGCCAAATGCTTGATTCCATGGAGTATTTACAAAGTTGGAAATTGGTAATTTTTCGGGAAAAGGGCTACGATGAAACTGTGACGATCGTTATCTTTCCCTTCCACTCAGAGTTGCGCTGTATTCGTGCTTCGTAGAAGATGACCTACTGCTGATGAATACTCCGCTATGGATTTTGAATGATCAAGTTTGTCCTGAACACAGTTACTTGCCATATATCCCTAATTTTTGCGTAAACTACCCCTTTCGGGTTTTAAGTCTACCGGGATTGATTATTATATTATTATTTTTTTTATGTCTCTAACTTTTGCCTGAATCGCCCTTTCGGGTTTTCGATTCACCGAGACACTCTTTTTTGCCTAAGCCGCTCTTTACGAGTTTTCAACTTAGCGAGCTGTTCTTTTAATTATTTAGACGAAGTATTTCTTGACTGCGTCGACGTTCACAGGACGGGTGAATTCTTCTCCATCCATAGTCGTGAGTATTAAGGCTCCTCCTGAGAAAGCTCTCTTGACCACGTAGGGGCCGTCATAATTGGGAGTCCATTTCCCTCTTGAATCTGTGAGAAAAGATTGAATCTTTTTGAGTACAAGGTCGCCTTCTTTGATTGTGCGAGGTCGAACCTTTTTGTCGAAAGCTTTCTTCATTCTTTGTTGATATAGCTGTCCGTGGCATAAAGTTGTCATGCACTTTTCTTCGATTAAGTTCAATTCATCGAATCTGCTTTGACACCACTCGGCTTCTGTTAATTTTGCCTCCATCAAGACTTTCATTGATGGGATCTCAACCTCTATGGGTAGGACTGCCTCCATGCCATATACAAGGGAGAAAGGAGTTGCTCCAGTCGAAGTACGTACTGATGTACGGTAACCGTGAAGAGCATACGGGAGCATTTCATGCCAATCTTTGTAAGTGATGACCATCTTCTGAATGATTTTCTTGATGTTTTTGTTAGCTGCTTCTACAGCTCCATTCATCTTTGGTCTGTAAGGAGATGAATTGTGATGTTCAATCTTGAATTCTTCACAAAGCTCCTTCATTATTTTGTTATTCAAATTTGACCCATTGTCAGTGATTATCTTGCTAGGAATGCCGTAGCGACAGATGATGTGATTCTTGATAAACCTGACGACAACTTGTCTTGTAACGTTTGCATATGAAGCTGCTTCAACCCATTTGGTGAAATAGTCTATAGCTACCGAGATGAAGCGATGTCCGTTGGACGTTTTTGGCTCGATCATTCCAATCATGTCGATTCCCCACATGGAGAAAGGCCAAGGGGAAGAGAGTATGTTGAGAAGAGATGGTGGCACATGAATTCTATCAGCGTAGATCTGACATTTGTGACACCTCTTTGCGTACTGGTAACAATCTGACTCCATCGTCAGCCAATAATATCCTGCTCTCAGTATTTTCCTTGTCATGGTATGTCCATTGGTGTGAGTACCAAAGGAACCTTCATGTATTTCTCTCATGAGTATTTCTGCTTCTTTTCTGTCAACGCATCTGAGCAGAACTATGTCGAAGTTTCTCTTGTACAGAACATCTTCATTCAGGAAGAATCTACAAGCTAACCTTCTCAAAGTCTTTCTATCTTTTTTTGACGCCCCAAGAGGGTACTCTTGCTTTTGAAGAAAGTTCTTGATGTCGTGATACCACGGTTTGTCGTCGATGATTGCTTCTACTGTGAAAACATGAGCGGGCCTATCCAGGCGCATAACATCGATCCGGGGAACGTCATTCCAATGATTTATCCTAATCATGGAAGAGAGTGTGGCTAATGCATCAGCCAAGTTGTTTTCTTCACGAGGAATGTGATGAAAATCTACCCTGTCGAAGAATGGTAACAATCTTCTCGCGTAGTCTTTGTAAGGAATTAGCCCTGGTTGGCGTGTTTCCCATTCTCCTTTGATTTGATTGATGACCAAAGCAGAATCTCCGTATACATCCAAGTGTTTGATTCTTAAATCCACGGCTTCTTCGAGACCCATGATGCAAGCTTCATATTCGGCCTCATTGTTTGTGCACTTAAAAGTTAATCTGGCAGTAAATGGAATATGGGTACCCTGAGTTGTAACAATGATTGCCCCAATTCCTCATCCGTAAGCATTGACAGCTCCGTCAAAGATTAAGCCCCACTGGGATCCTATCTCAGGTCCTTCGTCTGGTAGAGGCTCGTCGCAATCTTTCATCTTGAGGTACATGACGTCCTCGTCCGGAAAGTCAAAACTGGTTGATTCATGACCATTGAGTGGGTGGTGAGCCAGGTGCTCAGCTAGAATGCTTCCTTTCACGGCTTTCTGTGCGTGATACTCAATGTCATATTCTGATAACAACATCTGCCAACGGGCAATTCTCCCAGTTAAGGCAGGCTTCTCAAAGATGTACTTGATTGGATCCATATGAGAGATCAAACAAGTAGTATGTCGAATCATGTACTGGCAGAGACGCTTGGCAGCCCAGGCCAAAGCACAACACGTCTTCTCGAGCATGGAGTAGCGGGATTCACAGTCAGTGAACTTCTTGCTCAGGTAGTAAATGGCATGCTCTTTTCTTCTCGTCTCGTCTTGCTGTCCAAGGACACAACCCATGGAGTCTTCTTAGACGGTTAAGTACATTATCAAAGGTCTTCCTTCCACTGGAGGAGACAAAATGGGTGGTTCGAGCAGATATTCTTTAATGCTGTCGAACGCTTTCTGACAATCGTCTGTCCAGACGCAACTTTGATTTTTCCGTAGAAATTTGAAAATAGGAGCGCAAGTTGCAGTCATGAGATATATGAATCTCGAAATGTAATTCAGACGTCCAAGAAATCCTCTAACTTGTTTCTCGGTTCTGGGTGAAGGCATTTCTTGAATTGCCTTGACTTTGTCTGGATCTACTTCAATTCCTCGTTTGCTGACGATGAAACCAAGGAGTTTTCCTGAGTAGACACCAAAGGTGCACTTGTTGGGGTTCAGGCGAAGCTGAAACTTCCATAAGCGTTGAAATAACTTTGTCAGATTCTGTATGTGATCTTCTTCATTTTCTGATTTGGCAATCATGTCGTCCACATAGACTTCCACTTCTTTATGCATCATGTCGTGGAAAAGCATAGTCATGGCTCTTTGATAAGTTGCCCCTGCGTTCTTTAGTCCAAAAGGAATAACGTGATAGCAGAACGTGCCCCAGGGGGTGATGAAAGCTGTTTTCTCCATGTCTTCAGGTGCCATTTTGATTTGGTTGTATCCTGAAAATCCGTCCATGAACGAGAAAACTTTGGATTTTGCTGTACTGTCTACCAACATATCAATATGTGGTAAAGGAAAATCATCCTTAGGGCTAGCTTTGTTCAAATCTCTGTAGTCGACGCACATGCGGACTTTTCCGTCTTTCTTAGGAACGGGAACAATGTTAGCTAACCACTGAGGGTATTCTGAAGTAACGAGGAAACCTGCGTTGATCTGCTTTTGAACTTCCTCTTTGATTTTCATGGCCATCTCCGGATGAGTTCTTCTCAATTTTTGCTTGACCGGAGGGCATTCTGCTTTTAATGGCAAGTGATGCTCCATTATACTGGTATCCAACCCTGGCATATCTTGATAAGACCAAGCAAAGACATCTGAGAATTCTTTGAGCAGTTGTATCAAACTCTCTCTGATCTCTGAACTGAGCGAAGCTCCAATCTTAACCTCTTTTCTGTTTCCATCGGAACCAAGGTTAATGATCTCTAGAGGCTCATTGTATGGCTGAATGGCCTCTTCCTTTTGTTGAAGTAATCGTGAAATTTCCTTTGATATTTCTTCGTCTTCTTCTTCCTCTGCCTCGAATACAGGAAACTCAAAGCTTGGAGAAGTCATACGATCGCACGTTTCAACGGGGTATTTTATGATTAATCTGCATATGTGTGATAAGTTTTATTTAGACAACGAGGGAAGACTCGGTGTATGCAGTTAATGAAATTTTTTGATGTTTTTTAGGGTGTTTTTTAGGATTACCAATTTCCGAAAAAAGAAAAGGGAAAACTAAACGAAGGAACAGAATGACATTTTTATTTATGAACAGTCATTTCTCGAAACAAAGACCCTATAAAACAAAACTCTATTTCTTTGGGCGAAGCAAAGAGGGACATTTTCCTAAGAAATAGTAAAATGCAAAGCCCTATGAAACATCTCTTCACCCTGGGCTATGGTGAGAGGACAAAATAACGGTGAAAGTTCCTACTTAGGAGTGCGAACAACAGTTGAAACTTCAACAGCTGTCCAGTAGTGGCGAACCCCATTGTGCACTAAGTAATCTGGAACCTTAGGCTTAAGCTGGCCTGTGGTAGGTCTTGATTTACCAACCACTGTCTTTGCAACACTCAGACGATCTTCTTCTACTTCAGCAGACTGAGCGGTGTGAGCATACCCATTTCCAAGTGGAGTATGTCGGTTTTTCTTTTGAGGAAACTTCCAATCTTCTGAATGGAGAGACTCGTTGTCGGAGACACTTTCGAGATCATCCTCTTCTGTATTTTGGTCTTGCTCTTCTCCCAAGATGGCATTGACTAGATATGTGAACTCTAAATCTGTAGCCTCGGAAGGTGACTTGGGGATATAATCCTCAATGATGATTTCACCAGATGCTGATGATGAATAGCAAGGGTTATACATCTCTTTTGGCTGAGAGAGGTACTCATAATCAATGTTCCATCCAGTTGGAACAATATCTTCAAGAGAGATTCTTGAACTTTCAGGAGCGGAGTATTTCACCATGTAGTCGAATTTTCCGCTTGGTTCTCCTAATGTATCCCAGGTCTCTTCGGGGATAGGAGGAACTTCTTCTGATGAACCATGACTTCTGGTGGTGAAGCTGTCAGTAACTTCATCACTGCTTGGTTGAGTCTTACTTTAAGATCCTTTAGTCGGATAACAGCAAGGTGATTCAGACTCTGATAGGGCTATGTATCCTGCTTTGTTAAGATAGGATAACCATTCCTCTTCATCGGTGTTTTCCGTACCGAGGGTATTGACTGTTTGTTGAACAGGTTGAAGAAAACCTCCGCTGCGGAAAGTTTCTTGAATTGGAAGAACTACCTCAATTCCTGGAATAGTCTTTGATGATGTTGGAAAGAATCCAACTCCTGTTCTGTTCTTGTTGTTGGTAGGAATATTAATGTGCCCCCAACCACTGGTAGTGCCATCCTTTACAACTTGGATTGCATCTCTGTAGGAAGAAATAGATGCTGCTTTCTCCTTTCCTTTGTCCAAGGAAAGTGCTTGGAATTTAGTTCCAACAACTTCTTTTGGTTCTATGTCAGAGAATGATGACAGGTTGCTGACGATCAGAGCTCGTTCTCCACATACGGTTACCAATTTGTCATTTCTTATGAACTTCAGTTTCTGATGAAGTGTTGAAGTAATTGCCCCAGCCTCATGAATCCATGGGCGACCTAGCAAACAATTGTATTGTGCTGGAATGTCCATAACTTGGAAAGTGATTTTGAACGTCTGAGGTCCAATAGTTATGGGAAGATCTACCTCTCCAAAAACTGACTTTCTTGATCCATCAAATGCTTTGACGATGACATGACTTTTTCTTAGAGGGTAATCTTCGAAAGATAATCTTGACAATGTTGATTTAGGCATGACGTTGAGAGAGGATCCATTGTCTATTAGGACTCCTGTGAGTACATCACCCATGCAGCCAACTGAGATGTGAAGTGGAAGATTATGGTCCACTCCTTCTTCAGGAAGATCTTCGTCACAGAAACTTAGGCTAGTTCCGGCGGAGATGTTGGCAACGATGTTGTTGAATTGGCTTATTGTGACGCTAGGTTCTACAAAAGCTTGTTCCAAAACTTTTTGTAGAGCTTCCCTATGAGCTTCAGAACTCAATAGCAGGGAAAGGACAGAGATCCTAGACGGAGTATGTAGTAATTGATCTACAATGTTGTATTCACTCCTCTGGATTAACTTCAAGATCTCATCATTTTCTTTCGCTTGAACAGCATTGGTCGGATGATTGTCTTGCCTATGTGGTACTTCCTCCGAAGGTTTCTTCACATTTTCTATTGTTCTGTTGAAGACTCGTCCACTTCTGGTGACTCGACTGACATCAGCAATGTTGACAACAGACGGTAATGGTATTTCCTTACCATTTTCAATGAATGTAGCATTGTACTTGTATGGTATAGCCTTGCTGGACTCATACGGTACAGGTCCTGGTAAGTAGATGACTAACGGAGCAACTGCTGTCTTCCTGTTATCATACTTGACTTGCGTTGGTTCAACTTGATTAATTTGAGGAGATACGGTAAAGACTTTGTCATCTTCTCTGTTGGCAAGAACAGTAATGGTATTGTCATCCATCAGCTTTTGAATGTCGTTGCGAACACGCAAACATCCTCGTGAATTTCTTCGACAGATTCTGCATCTACTGTAAGGATGGAAATCCGTTCCAAAGTAGGCAAGTCCATTTAAAGTCTTATGGAACCTGACTACCGATCCTTCAAGATCTTCAACTTTGTAGATTTTGTATTCTCCTGGACATCCTTGAACCATGTTAATGTCATGTTCAGTTCTGACTCGGATATGTTGAATCCATCCTAAGTCCATTTGTTCTTGTAATGCAGCTTGAACTACGGCACATCCTTGATTATTCTTTGGACAAATTTCACATGTGAAGTAGTTGTGAGGTGGTACATGACCGTACCCAGCTTGTTTAGCGTGCATCTTGACAAGATTTTCCCCTATCTGACGAATGTCGTAGATTTGAATGACGATAGGGTGTTGATCTATCAGATTTACTGAAGCTTCTTTATGCTGCGGCAAAGGATTTGCTTGGACGTTTGGATTAATATCTTTGAAGGATAGCATTCCGCTCTTCACTAATCGTTGGACGTCAATCTTGAAAGGGAAACAGTTCTCAATATTGTGACCTGGTGCCCCCTGATGATAGGAACAAGATTGGTCAGCCTTATACCATGGTGAGGAACTGTTTGTAGGATTTGGAGGACTCCTTGTCTGAATGAGTCCTTTTGCCAGTAATGTTGGAAACAATTCCGCATACCGCATTGGTACTGGGTCAAAGGCAGGATACCTTGGAGCCCGATTGTTGTAATTTGGAGGTCGAACCTGCTGCTGAGGTTGCTGCGACCTTTGTTGAATTTGTTGTTGCGGGACCTGAGGTTGATAAGCTGGCGCTGAGTTAACAACCGGAGTTATTGCTGCAACTTGAGGTTGGAATTTCTTCTTGATTTTGTGCAAGAAATTGCTGACATCTTGATCCTTTATCTTCTGGAAAGAACTTCCATACTTCCTTGGACCAATAGAAGATTCTGGTTCTTTGTTCAAGCGTCCTTCCCAAACTGCTTCTTCTAAACGTACACCCATGTTTACCATCTCGGTAAAGTCACTTGGTGCACTTGCAACCATTCGTTCGTAGTAAAATGGACTCAAAGTTTTGAGATAGATTTTTGTCATTTCTTTCTCTTCAAGTGGTGGACAGATTTGTGCAGCAACTTCACGCCATCTTTGAGCGTACTCCTTGAAGCTTTCCCTATCCTTTTGAGTCATGGCCCGGAGTTGATCTCTGTCGGGAGCCATATCCAGATTGTACTTATACTGTTTGACGAAGGCCTCTCCGAGGTCTCGAAAAGTACGAATCTCTGAACTGTCCAAGTTCATGTACCATTTGAGTGCAGCACCAGTCAGGCTGTCTTGAAAATAATGAATGAGCAATTGTTGATTATCAGTCTGAGTTGACATTCTTCGAGCGTACATCACGAGGTGACTTTGTGGGCATGAATTCCCTTTGTACTTCTCGAAATCTGGTACTTTGAATTTGTGAGGAATCTTAACATTTGGAACCAGACAGAGGTCTGCAGCATTCTTTCCAAATAGATCTTGTCCTCGAAGAGTCTTGAGTTCCTTCTGCATTTGCAGAAACTGTTCCTGGAACTCGTCCAATCTTTCTTACACGCCAGCGTCCTCACTAGGAGCGTGATGATATACTTGTCCGCCCTGTGGAGGAAAAGTATGCATAATCGGTCGTGGAGAAGCCATGACAGCAGATCTTGGAATCTCAGCATTCTGTTGTGCGAAACCCATTGCCGTTGCTCTTGGAACTTCAATTTCCAGAGGTTTGTAACCCTCCGGTGGACGCATATCCATGGTGACTTTTGGAGATTCAGAAGCTGGAGGTATGTACCCTTCTGGAGTAAAGTTATACGGCATGCCCCAAGGTCGATCAGGCGGCATGGTATACTGAGGAATAGGAGTAGAAACAATCTCGGAAACCACAGTCCTTTGCGGTTCTTCTGGCGTTGGTCGATTCTGTGCAACTACCAGGGCTTCTACCATGTTATTGAGCCTTTCAATAGCATCTTTGAGAGTATTAACCTCTTCTCTGAGTTCTCCATTCTCTTGCTCAAAGTCTTCCATTCTTTTCTTGCGACTTGAACGAGTGTTGTATGGATGAGACAGCTTGAAAGTCTTGGTTCACCTCCTTCTCCTCCTCTCTTTCTGGAGAAAGGAAAGTGAATATTAGATCCGCGACAATTCTCGTGTCAGTGCGTATGACTAAAGCGATGTATGATATGCAATTAAGTTAATATTTTTCAAGGAAACACCATAATTACGTTATGAAACATCAAACTTTTATTAATTAAGCGAAAATGCCGTTTTTACACACTTTGAAAAGGAAATACAGAGAAACTGAGAGAAAGGACTCTAAAACTTTGACGAAGAGCCGACTTCACGTTCTAACATTTTCTTCTGTTTCTTGAGCTGAGCGTTCTCTGACGTGAGCTGATCGATGATCCAGGAAGCAGGAGGGATATGATGAGAAAGTGATGATTGTGTCACTTGTCGATCCAGTACTTCAAGTAACTCATCCTTCCTTCTTAGGATGTTATGAATCTCAACGTTTTCCGTGTTGATGATTCGATACTTGTTCCTCCAAGCATTCCTTTCTTGGCATACCTTGTTTTATGCCGCTTGTAATTTTTCAACATCGGTGGAGAAAAGGTAAATTGGTTCCCTTAGGGGAATAGGTTCTTGATGCTGATATGGCATCCTGAGCTTGAATGCTCTGACGCGTACCCATTGAAGGTAAGGATCCAAAGAGATGCAAAGATGTTTTCCTAACAATCTTCTCCCTTTGCTGTGAACAAGACGCCAGGCTTGGACAATTTCCTTCTTCAGCATGTTGCCATGATCGTCGATGTTCTTGAAGAACAGACCCTCCAATTGGATGTTACTTGGTATATTTTTCATGGGATAGCCGTATTGACGACGGGCTAAAGCTGGATTGTAACTGATTCCTCCCTTAGTTCCAATAAGGGGTATGTTGGGAAAACTTCCGCAACTGAAGATGATCTTGGTTTCGTCGTTGTCAGGACTACACCAATCAATGTCTGTATGAGTGAGAGACATGATTTTCTGTGACCAGTAAAGGCCATCCCTCATATTCCAAAAAGTGCTAGACTTTGGCAGGTGCGAAACGAACCATTCGTATAACAACGGTACGCAGCATGTGATTAATCCTCCTCGCTGCAGGTTTCTTGAATGCACAGAGTGATAAGCATCCGCAAGCAAGATTGGAACTGGATTTCCAATTAAGAAGATCTTAATTGCGTTGATGTCGACGAAATCGTTAATGTTAGGGAACAAAAATAATCCGTAGATAAGCAAAGCCAAGATTTCCTCAAAAGCGCTCATATCTTGGATGCTGACGAAGTACCGAGCTTGATCAAACAGGAATTTGGAGGGCAATCCTTGAATTCCTCCTCTACTCACCATATGAGTTCTGATGTCGACTACGTTCAAAGGAGTAGTTGCAGCAATAATAACGTTGTCAGGATTCTTTTCCAATCCGGAGTACGGATCTTGCGCGTACACGGGTATTTCAATCAGACGAGAGTACTCCTCCAACGTAGGCATGAGCTGATAATCTGGAAAGGTGAAGCAGTGATACGTTGGATCGTAAAACTGTACCAAGGTGGGAAGGATCCCATCCACAATGTTGGTATTGAGCAAAGGCAGAAGTTTTCCATACTTCTCCTTGAAAGCCTGGGGGTTGACCACCAGTTTTCCGAGCTTTCCCAAATCCTCGACCTGGGGAATCTTGAAGGTGTATTTCCTAGCTCTCTTTCTCCCATAATCCATGGTATAGATCCTTAAGTCCTTTCTCCGTTTCTCTCTTTCTATGAAGTTCAAAACGTTCGTCATTTAGTTTCCTTGAAAAACGACTCGAAAAAGACTCTTTTTGTTTTTAGTTGTTATTAATGAATGATGCATGAATGCATGAATGCACACACAAGAGTTTTAAACAAACATGGCGTTGAAGGGTATAGTGGTCATGAAGTCAAAACGCAAACCTCGCCCCAATGGTAAACAAAGGATAAGGATTTTTGTACCTGTAGAACGGGTTCTAGGGGTCTCAGAGTTTTTGCTCAACCTTAAAGATACGTTGACTAGTATCTATAAGAGAGTTTTCTCTGAGTGTAGTATCTGCGTGACAATTACTTTCGTAATCACCACTCTACGTCCTAAAAAAAAGGCCTTAAGTGGGGTTGATGTGTTTCTAGGTCCTCCTGGTACAAATCAGCCTCGGAATGCATTGGCGCAGTTAATCACAACCAGCCAGGCAAATCCCAAAAGTAGAATTGTGAACCAAGATTAGAGGGTCTTCACCGGGAAGACATCCTCCATCCTATCTTATGTTGCACTCAAATCCGGGTATAGGATTTCTCACCACAAGGGGGAATCAAGCCCTTTCCCGATACAGAATAAACAAAATAAACAAATATATATGCAACAAACACATGATATGACACAGAGGTTAGGCAGGACCTCTCTTGTTTGAGGGGGAATTTGGCATCCCTAATTCCTCATTGGGGCTGGACCAGCAACAGGTCAACCATTGGTTTGGATGAAAAACCAAGGTTTTTTACACTTATATCCCCAGCAGAGTCGCCATTTTTACTGTGGTGTCGTTTTTTTTACCTCCCCGTTTCACTTGGGAGGATGGCACGCTAGACCCTTCACGCGAAATTTGGAAGGAGAATGCGCCCGTGGTGGGATGAATTTTATTTCAGTTCTTCCTACGATATCACACGAACTTTCTTATTTGTCCTACGAGTAGGAAAGGGGAAAAAAGATCTCAACTAAACCCTAGGAGTTTGCTAAGTGTGGGGATTTCACCTAGACTAGAAATTCTGGAGTCCGGGAGGTCGGTTATACATAGGGAAGTGTTTAAACACCCTACATATCTGTAGTACTCTACAGGAACCTTCTCTGTGTCTAAATGTGTTTGTGCTGCTAATGATTATTGGGAAAGTTTCTCCTTTGTATTAGGAGAAGGAATTGAATTGAAAAAAAGAAAGACAGACAGACAGACTGACTATTTTTGGTATTTTATTAGCTCGCTGAGATTCCTTGTGAACCTCATGCCTACATATCCCTAATGGAAGTCAGAGCTTAATGTAGTTCGGGGAACTAACTAGGGAAATTAATTATTTTTGGTGCCTTGCTTGAAGCTCAAGGTTGAAGCTTTGAATTAAATCTCTGTTTACAGTAAAGAGACATGAAATCATCTTTACAGAGAGGTATTTGTACTATTCTACCACAAACATTTAAAGGAGTGACAGAATAACTGAATTCATTTCATTCAAGAGGGGGACCTTACTTGTGTATGTGCAAGTATACCAGTCAAATGCCTCTTAAATGAAAGAAAGATGCTCATCCAAATTAGGGAAAGTTACCACATGTCTGGGTTTTACTGCCAGCTCATGCCTTTCAAAATCCTAAATGGGAGACTTGATTAAAATGAAATGTAATGTTTGTTTGTTTGAATGTGGTAGAGTAGTAAAAATATCTCTCTATAGAGATAAGCTATGTCTATCTATTTGTATAAAAGATTTGACTTTAGCTGGCTTGTATGAGGCCCAAGCTTGAGGCTTTTTGATTGATTAATTATTATTTATTGACTCTGGGAGATGACTCCACTGGGGATTAATTACAGGGTATTTTTGTGTTCTGTACAAAGCCCAGAATTGAGGCTGACTCTATTTGGAGAGTGTTTATTTTGATGAATTTTTATTTGGTGTTCTGTACAAAGCCCAGAATTGAGGCTGACTCTAGCTAGGGAAAAACATTATTTTCTGCCTTGTACAAAGCCCAAGGTTGTGGCGGACTCTTAAACAAACTGAGTATGGATGACTCTATGGGGAAAAGATCCTAGGTGTTAGGAATCTTTGACTCATGAAATATGGTTTAATCTGCCTTGTACAAAGCCCAAGGTTGTGGCTACTGAATGATGAAGAACTCACTAGGGAGACTCTATTATCTGCCTTGTATAATGCCCAAGGTTGAGGCTGACTATTAACAGGGGAGTTTTATTGTTTTGGTGCCTTGTATGAAGCCCAAGGTTGAGGCTAACTGTTTTTGTTGGTTTTGACTCTACTGAGGAGATTTTATTTATTAAAAGACTGTTTTTCTTTGGAAGCTAACCCTTTCCAGGGATTTTGACTCAGCTGGTGAATTTGTCTGTTAAAAGACTGATTTTATCATGTTTTTGGAGGCTGACCCTTTCCAGGGGTTTTGACTCTTTTTGGGGAAATTATCTCCTAAGAGAATGAATCTTTGGTTTTGAAAGACTGATGTTGGAGGCTAACCTTTTCCAGGGGTTTTGCTAAAAATGAAAGAATGATTTTTGGAGGCTAACCCTTTCCAGGGGTTTTGATTAAAATGAAAGAATGATTTTGGAGGCTAACCCTTTCCAGGGGTTTTGATTAAAATGAAAGAATGATTTTGGAGGCTAACCCTTTCCAGGGATTTTGCTAAAAATGAAAGAATGATTTTGGAGGCTAACCCTTTCCAGGGATTTTGATTAAAATGAAAGAATGATTTTGGAGGCTAACCCTTTCCAGGGATTTTGCTAAAATGATTGGCAGAAAGATTATCTAGTGGAGACTTCTTGTTTAAAGCCCAAGATGAAGGCTGGCACTGACTGAGGATAAGCAAACATGGATCCTAGACTCTGCTAAGGAAGATTGATGAAGATAAGGGTGACAGAGACTGTCCATGTCTCTCATTCCAAAAATGTACTCAATGTGAAATTGAGACAAACTTAGCTTGTTTAAA
Organism: Vicia villosa; assembly: GCF_029867415.1. Classification (NCBI taxonomy): domain Eukaryota; kingdom Viridiplantae; phylum Streptophyta; class Magnoliopsida; order Fabales; family Fabaceae; genus Vicia; species Vicia villosa. The sequence goes on along the minus strand of NW_026705882.1, from coordinate 73,955 downwards.
GTCTGGTTTAAATTGGAAGAAACTCACCAGGGTAGGCTAAAAGGTGACTAAAGACCTGTTCCTATGTTTATAAGAAACCTGATGGGTCCTTGTATATAAGCTCAAGAGGAAGCTGGAAATGCTTTTAAGAAGCCTGTGGGTCCTTGTACAAAGCCCAAGAGGAGGCTAATCGAGGGTCCTTGTTATAGCACAAGAGAAAGCTTATGTAGTTTTGAACTTATTTTGGCTCTAAGCAAGTGGGTAAGAGGTTTCACCGGGAATAATTCCTCTTTGGGTGGATGTGTCCTATTTTTTGGATTCTAAGGTTTTTGCCAAAATGTTTCACCGGGAATAATTCATCTTGGGGGTTTGAACTAAGAATCTCTAATTAGGAAAGAGCCTTCACCGGGAAGACATTCTCAATCCTAGGTCATATTCCTATAATATATATATAGTTTAACTGTCCTAGGGTTTATACTCAAACGTAGTTCTAAACTAATATATATGCACAGTTTATATTTGACAGTAATTTAAATAAAGACTGTAAATTGAAAGCTTGTAAAGCCTAACCTGGATGGAGTGGAGGCCATTGAAGAAGTATGTACAAAGCCTTACCAGCAGTTGATGGATAACAGTTGAATATATATGATAAACAGTAAAGGGTTTTTGAAAACAGAAGAAGTGAAGATGGACAAAGGTCACATAGGTATCTGAAGAGTTTCACCGGGAATAATGCCCTTCAAATACCTGAAGAATGTTTTGAAAACAGAAAGAAGATTTTGAAAATACAGTTTTGAAAACAAGCTAAGAAGAGAAGGTGTTTGGGACTTACACTCTATTAGAGGCCCAGTACTTTACAGTACTGGCTATAAAAGCAAATTGAAAATGATTTGAAATGATATAAGGTTTTGTTGTTTGAAAACCTTAATCATCCGTTTAATCGGAGACTGATAACAGCTTTGAAAATTGACAAAAGTCAACTTAATTAAGGTAAAGATAAAGATCTATGCCTAATTAAGACCTAAACAATTAGGGTTTTATCATAAAATTATTCACAAAGGTAACAAGATAAAAATATATATTTTAAAGTATTTAAGAAAACATTTAAAACATACTATTTTAAACCTAATTAAAATACATGAAATAAATAATATTTTTTATGATTTTTTGATTATTCATAAAATAAGTATATTAAATAACAAGTGTGTGAAAAATGAAGTGAAAATAAATTAATTTGATAGATGAATTAATTGTGTGAAGTTATGAGAAAAAATGAAGGAAATTAGTGGTAAAATAATGATTTTGTCTCCTCCAAGGTTTGAACACACGCCCTTTAGGTCACACACCCAAAACCAACACCACTGAGCCAGCGCGCGTATGGTGATAGTAAACTGACTCCTTTGCAACTCATATGTTACTCAAGTGTATAGAAGCAAAAAAAAATAATATCAAAAGGTCTGGGGCGAGGGGGATTCGAACCCCAGACCTTGGGCACGCGCAACACACAAACACTCCTTACCACTGGGCTATAACGATTTAGTCGTTAATGAAACAGGTATCAATCAAAATAAAATAAACTTAACCCTGAATTTGAAATTTGCGCGCCACCACCATTGTCATCTTCAACCTCTAGCTTTGAATTTTTGAAAATCTGAACTCTCTCAACTCTCAACCATTTGCAACGATGTAAACATGAAACTTGTTCTAAATTCACTCACGATTCTGAATATGTAACTAACATAAATTTATATTAACTACATCTAACTAATTTACTAAAAAACGTGAAGAACCCTAAAATTTGAAAATCAAATTAAATGACTATACTGAAAGATAAATGAATGATGATAGAGGGTTTTCAATCCTCTGATGATGCTGAACAAGATAGAATCGAGCTATATCATAAAGAGTGCTTAAATTAAAGAGGTGGAGTTCAGAAACTTACCTCTGAAAATGGAGGTCGTGAGGATGATAGAGAGCAACTGGGCTTGTATGAATGATCCCAAAAGCTTCCTTGGGACTCAGTGATGCTAACTGAATGTTTATTGTAACCTCAATCCTCCTGAATTGTTCTATGGACCTCCCTCGATTTGAGCTTCAAGTGAACATGGAGAGTGATGATTCTTGAGTTACAGATGAGCTGCAGCCATCTGAACAGCTTCACTACCTCCTATGGAACGTGCCTGGATGCTTGGCTTTGTTGGAAACCTTCTGAATTGCTCTATGGACCTCCAACTGCAACAACTCCAAAGTGAGAGCAAAAATGGCGTTCCTCCACTTACAGAAGTGATCCAGGTGCTTGGATCACCTCAAATGATCTCCCTTGAGATGTTAGAATGCCTACTTTCCAAAGATAAGCTCTGGTTTGAAGAAAACGATTCTTCTTGCCAAAGAACTTTGAAAAACAATAAGCATGAGAAGAGAAAGAGAAAGCAAGGAATATGGTTGCTTTGGTGTGTTTTCTGAATGAGAAAGAGGCCTCTATTTATAGGCAATTGTCTCAGAGCAATTGAACATAGCAAGCTTGCTTAGTGTAGTGAGTTTGGTTTCTTAGCCAAGAAGAAAATTTGCAAATATCTCTTATGCAATGATGAGAATTTTGATTCCATTTGATCAATCCCCTAGCCCTCGATTTTGCTTGATCTTAGGGGACAATTCTGAGACAGAAATGAGCTCTAATTGGTTGGTGAGAAGATTCCTTGGGTGATTCATCAATTTGCCATAAATTCACAAATGTAATCATTACATAATCACATGTTCTTGTTTTTAGAATCTTCTTCAATTCTCATGTCATGGTAAAAATGAATGCATGGCATGTTTTCAGATGTGGTATGGGTCGTGTAGCATCCAGAAGAGAGGTCATTTGCACAAAATTGCAAAGTTTCAAATTGTACATGACCTATAATTTCACTTCATGAGGCCAACTTTGAACAAGCATAACTCTTAGCTCAAAATGAATTTGGAGAAGGTTGAACACAATTTGGAAAGCCCTAAACATCTACTTCAAATCATTAGTTTGGAGTTTCTTCATAATCCTTTGGCGAATTTGTTAAAAATGAGGCCAAAGTTGGAAGAAAACTAGGTTAAAACACTTAGAAAATTTTCTAAGTGTTTATGACCTAAAACTTCAAAATTTCCAAAACTCTTAAATGATTGATCTTTTGAAAAAAGTTGCATTGTAAGATGTTATTTTATTTTGCAAGATCTACAACTTTCATGTTGGAAGTTTTTTGAGTTGTGTAGGTGAAATTTTGAGTTCCCACAATGCCCTCAAAAACCCTAATTCCCGACTTTTTGCTCCTTGAAGATTCTTTTTGAATTTCTTTGGTCAAATGACTTTAATATCTATATATTGATGATATTGATCCTTAAAAGTCATGGTTTGACCAAAAACCTCAAAAGTCAAAGGTGAACTCATACAGTTGACTTTTTCTTGATAAAGTGAGAATTTGGACTTTTGTGTAGAATCAAGATCTTCTCCTCAAATGAGTGATGTAAATGGATTATATTGAGGTAGTTGAGGTTCTTGAATCATGTCTTGAGTCTTGAATCCATGCCCTGATTAAAAGTCAACTATCTTGGTGAATTAGGTCAAAAACCCTAATTGTCGACCATATGAAAATAATGACTGTAGACTTTGAATTGAGGTGTAATGTCCAGTGGATCTTGTCATATGAGCTATTTGAAAATGATTGATGTCTTTGAATGATCCCCTGGGGCTTTTTAGGGTTTCCCAAAGGTGATCCCTGATTTTAGTCCTTGATAGGCTCAAAAACCCTAGTCTGGTGACCTGAGTAAACCTGTACTCAGATGACTGGGTGTCTAATCAATCATAGGTGAAATAATGAAGCTCTTGAGTCTTATGATTGTATTAGAGACTAATCCTTCTATTGATTGATCCTTTGCCTAAGTTTTCTTGTCTTTGAACACCCTTGATTGAATGCCAGACTGCTCTGGGTACTTGCTTTGACTTGATGAAAATCCTGAAGATATGTCATCTCAGGGGGGGTCAAAAATTAGGGTATGACACGCGGGATCTTAGTTTCTTCGCTTCGCTTTAGTTTACGGATCATCATCCGTTTGGTATTGATTCTGTTTCATTTTACTATTTCTCGCACTTTATTGCTTTCTCGCATCATCTTTTAACATGAGAAGTAGGACTTAGACATGCATCTGGCCAAGCCCTCGAAAGAGGCTCTGTTTTTGTTGGTGTGTTTACATTTGTGCTTTGCGGCAGGGAGTCACGGTGTAATAAGTCCTATATGGCACTCCGTTAAGTCCTCATGGAAGGCACGCGGGAAGGGCTAGTAATCAACCCCCGCCTAGTTTCATCGAGTTTGTTCATTATGCGCACGCTACGCGTTGCTCGCTTCCGAACTTGCACAAGATCTTGTTATCGAGTATGTCAGGAAAAAGGTTCATGTAGCCGGACCCCCGCCTTTCCTATAGCTCGCGTCGCTCGACGTTGATGCTCGGTGTTGTTTACGGTGATTTCCGGTAAACAACCGCTAGTCTTCCAAACTATAATAAATATGATTTGGTTACTCGCGGGATCGACTAGATTGATCCTAGGACATAGTCAAAAAGATTGTTATTTATGATGATTCGAACCATGTTTATGATTTGCCTTGAAAATAAGAATTACTCAATCGAAACAATAAAGGTTAGTAATCACTTGGTTATACACGTAAACATAACTTCAGCGAAAGGTAAGTCAAGATAAAACATAAGACAAAAACTGTAAAAGTGCAAGAATCTTAAAGTGCAGAAATGTTAAATACTTCAAAGATAAATAACATGAAAATAAAGAGTGCAGGAGTGTAAATGGCAGGAAGTAAACGAAATGCAATAATATCGAAAGATACTTGAAAATAAAGGAAAATACACATGTATTAAAATGGTGGTGGTGTCTGTTAGAACAAGATTTGTTCTGATCAATTATCTTAGTTTTGATGATAACAATAATATGAATTTTGCTTAAGATTATATGGTACTCTAATCCAATGCAATTTCCTTTTCAGGAAATATATAAAGAGTATGCATAATTCAGCGCTCAGAAGCTTTGTCTCAAAGGGTTCAGCATGCAACATCAGAACATGGTCTGGCAAGACATCAGAAGATGGTCGAAGCAGAATCAGAACATGGGTCTATGGAAGCATCAGAAGAACAAGAGAACAGAAGCACTGAAGTTCTGATGGTATCACGCTCAGAAGCACTTCAAGGTCAGAAGATCAGAAGATGCTATGCACCAAGCTGTTTGACTCTGATGATATTCAAACGTTGTATTCACAAACATCAGATCAGAAGAAAGTACAAGTGGCAAGCTACGCTGACTGACAAAAGGAACGTTAAAAGCTACTAAAGGCTACGTCAGTAGACACAGCGTGAACAAGGCTCGAGGTAGTTGACAAAAGCGTATAACATTAAATGCGATGCTGTACGGAACACGCAAAGCATTAAATGCACTCAACGGTCATCTTCTCCAACGCCTATAAATATGAAGTTCTGATGAGAAGCAAGGTTAACGATCCTGAACAAAAACAACGCATATTAACTTGCTGAAACGCTGTTCAAATCCAAAGCTCAGAATCTTCATCTTCATCAAAGCTCACTACATTGCTTTTGTAATATATTAGTGAGATTAAGCTTAAACGTTAAGAGAAATATCACAGTTTGTGATTATCGCTTTTAAGAAGCAATTGTAATACTCTTAGAATTGATTACATTAAGTTGTAAGGAACTAGAGTGATCGTGTGGATCAGAATACTCTAGGAAGTCTTAGAGGTTATCTAAGCAGGTTGTAACTAGAGTGATCGTGTGGATCAGTATACTCTAGAAAAGTCTTAGAGGGTATCTAAGCAGTTGTTCCTGGAGTGATCAGTGTGTGATCAGAAGACTCTGGAAGACTTAGTTGCTGACTAAGTGGAGAACCATTGTAATCCGTGCGATTAGTGGATTAAATCCTCAGTTGAGGTAAATCATCTCTGCGGGGGTGGACTGGAGTAGTTTAGTTAACAACGAACCAGGATAAAAATAACTGTGCAATTTATTTTTATCTGTCAAGTTTTTAAAACTACACTTATTCAAACCCCCCCTTTCTAAGTGTTTTTCTATCCTTCAATTGGCATCAGAGCGCCGGTTCTAAGGTGCAAGCACTTAACCGTGTTTAGAAAAGATTCAGGAAGAGAAAAACGCTTCAGTAAAAGATGGTTGATGAAAGTGAAAAGTCTACACCTGCATCTACATCTGGCTCTGCTGAGCAATACAACGGTAACAATGGTTATACTAGACCGCCGGTATTTGATGGTGAAAACTTTGAATACTGGAAAGATAAACTGGAAAGTTACTTTCTTGGTCTAGATGGTGATCTATGGGATCTTCTGATGGATGGTTACAAACATCCAGTAAATGCCAGAGGCGTAAAGCTGACAAGGCAAGAAATGAATGATGATCAGAAAAAGCTTTTCAGGAATCATCATAAATGCAGAACTGTTTTGCTGAATGCTATCTCTCATGCTGAGTATGAGAAGATATCTAACAGGGAAACGGCCTATGACATATATGAGTCCTTGAAAATGACTCATGAAGGAAATGCTCAAGTCAAGGAGACTAAAGCTCTAGCTTTAATCCAGAAGTATGAAGCCTTCAAGATGGAGGATGATGAAGACATTGAAAAGATGTTTTCAAGATTTCAAACTCTTACTGCTGGATTGAGAGTTCTTGACAAGGGATACACCAAGGCTGATCACGTAAAGAAGATCATCAGAAGCTTACCCAGAAGATGGGGTCCTATGGTGACTGCATTCAAGATTGCAAAGAATCTGAATGAAGTTTCTCTGGAAGAGCTTATCAGTGCCTTGAGGAGTCATGAAATAGAGCTGGACGCAAATGAGCCTCAAAAGAAAGGTAAGTCTATTGCATTAAAATCCAATATCAAGAAATGAACTAACGCTTTTCAGGCTAGAGAAGAAGATCCTGAAGAATCAGAATCTGAAGAAGAAGATGAACTGTCTTTGATCTCCAGAAGGCTAAATCAACTCTGGAAGACCAAGCAAAGGAAGTTCAGAGGCTTCAGAAGTTCAAAGAAATTTGAACGTGGAGAATCTTCTGATGACAGAAGATTTGACAAGAAGAAGGTCATGTGCTATGAATGCAATGAGCCTGGACACTTCAAGAATGAATGTCCAAATCTTCAGAAGGAAAATCCCAAGAAGAAGTTTCATAAGAAGAAAGGTCTTATGGCAACCTGGGATGAGTCAGAAGATGATTCAGACTCTGAAGATGAGCAGGCCAACTGTGCGCTGATGGCGACAGAAGATGACGGATCAGAATCTACATCAGAATCAGATTCTGAAGAGGTATTTTCTGAACTTACTAGAGATGAGTTAGTTTCCGGTCTAACTGAACTTCTGGAACTCAAGTCTCAGATCAGTCTCAAATACAAAAAGCTGAAAAAGCTATTTGAATTTGAAACAAAGAAGCTTGAGTTGGAGAATTCTGAATTAAAAGAAAAACTTTTAAAATTATCCAATAATGTTGGATCTCCTTCTGATTCAGAAAAATCCACTCCTAGTCTAAACCATATTCTGAAAGAATATGATTTAAGTTTCAGGAAGTTCTTATCTAGAAGTATTGGCAGAAGTCAGCTAGCTTCTATGATATATGTTGTGTCTGGAAACAAAAGAGTCGGCATTGGTTTTGAGGGTGAAACCCCATACAAACTTGAACCCGTTGATGAAATGAAATTCACATACAAGCCATTGTATGATCAGTTCAAGTATGGCCACTCCCATGATATTAGGCACACTTCACATGCTCAAAGTTTTCACATAACACACACCAAAAAGCATGTGACACAACTTAGGAAATATCATGAAACTCACATTAAGAATTATCATGCTGTTCCTCCTATTGCTTACAATGTTAAACCCAAGTTCAATCAGAACTTGAGAAAATCTAACAAGAAAGGACCCAAAAAGATGTGGGTACCTAAGGATAAGATTATTCCTATTGCAGATATCCTTGACTACAAAAAGGACAAAGCACAACATGTCATGGTACCTGGACTCTGGATGCTCACGACACATGACAGGAAGAAGGTCTATGTTCCAAGACCTGGTGCTTAAGTCTGGAGGAGAAGTCAAGTTTGGAGGAGATCAGAAGGGCAAGATAATTGGCTCTGGAACTATAAAGTCTGGTAACTCTCCTTCCATTTCTAATGTACTTCTTGTAGAAGGATTAACACATAACCTCTTATCTATCAGTCAACTGAGTGACAATGGTTATGATATAATCTTTAATCAAGAGTCTTGCAAGGCTGTAAATCAGAAGGATGGCTCAATCCTATTTACAGGCAAGAGGAAGAACAACATTTATAAGACAGATCTGCAAGATCTTATGAGTCAGAAGGTGACTTGTCTTATGTCTGTTTCTGAAGAGCAGTGGGTCTGGCACAGAAGATTAGGTCATGCTAGTTTGAGAAAGATTTCTCAGATTAACAAACTGAATCTGGTCAGAGGACTCCCTAATCTGAAATTCAAATCAGATGCTCTTTGTGAAGCATGTCAGAAGGGCAAGTTCTCCAAACCTGCATTCAAGTCCAAGAATGTTGTTTCTACCTCAAGGCCATTAGAACTCTTGCACATTGATCTGTTTGGCCCTGTCAAAACAGCATCTGTCAGAGCGAAGAAATATGGATTAGTCATCGTAGATGATTATAGCCGCTGGACGTGGGTAAAATTCTTGAAACACAAGGAGGAGACTCATTCAGTGTTCTTTGATTTCTGCATTCAGATTCAATCTGAAAAAGAGTGTAAAATCATAAAGGTCAGAAGTGATCATGGTGGTGAATTTGAGAACAGATCCTTTGAAGAATTCTTCAAAGAAAATGGTATTGCCCATGATTTCTCTTGTCCTAGAACTCCACAGCAAAATGGAGTTGTAGAACGAAAGAATAGGACTCTGCAAGAAATGGCCAGAACCATGATCAATGAAACCAATATGGCTAAGCATTTCTGGGCAGAAGCAATAAACACTGCATGCTATATTCAGAATAGAATCTCTATCAGACCTATTCTAAATAAGACTCCTTATGAATTGTGGAAGAATAGAAAGCCCAACATTTCATATTTCCATCCTTTTGGATGTGTATGCTTTATTCTGAACACTAAAGATCATCTTGGTAAGTTTGATTCCAAAGCACAAAAATGTTTCCTTCTTGGATATTCTGAACGCTCAAAAGGCTACAGAGTATACAATACTGAAACATTGATTGTAGAAGAATCAATCAATATCAGGTTTGATGATAAGCTTGGTTCTGAAAAACCAAAGCAGTTTGATAATTTTGCAGATTGTGATATTGATATATCAGAAGTTGCTGAGCCAAGAAGCAACGCATCAGAAGCAGAGCTTCTCAGAAGCAAAGAATCTGAAGATCAAGTATCAGCTTCTCTGGAGAATCTAAGCATTTCTGAAGAACCATCTGTCAGAAGATCATCCAGACTCATCTCTGGTCATTCAGAAGATGTCATTCTTGGAAAGAAGGATGATCCAATCAGAACAAGAGCATTCCTTAAGAACAATGCAGATTGTCAATTAGGTCTTGTATCTTTGATCGAGCCAACTTCTGTTGATCATGCTCTAGAAGATCCAGACTGGATAATTGCTATGCAAGAAGAACTAAATCAGTTTACAAGGAATGATGTTTGGGATCTTGTTCCTAGACCAGATGGATTCAATATAATCGGCACAAAATGGGTCTTCAGAAACAAGCTCAGTGAGAAAGGAGAAGTGGTAAGGAACAAAGCCAGACTGGTGGCTCAGGGTTATAGTCAGCAAGAAGGGATTGACTATTCAGAAACCTTTGCACCAGTGGCCAGGTTAGAATCTATTCGTCTATTAATTTCATTTGCCACTCAACATAACATCACTCTCTATCAGATGGATGTTAAGAGTGCCTTCTTAAATGGTTATATAGATGAAGAAGTTTATGTCCATCAACCTCCTGGTTTTGAAGACTCTATGTCTCCTAATCATGTTTTTAAACTTAAGAAATCATTGTATGGATTGAAACAGGCTCCAAGAGCTTGGTATGAACGCTTAAGTTCTTTCCTTCTGGATAATGGTTTCACTAGAGGAAAAGTGGACACTACTCTCTTTTGTAAAACCTTTAAAAGGGATATTTTAATTTGTCAAATATATGTAGATGATATTATTTTTGGAACATCTAATGCTACACTTGGAAAGGAGTTTGCTGAGTCTATGCAGGCTGAGTTTGAAATGAGCATGATGGGAGAACTCAAGTATTTCCTTGGAATACAAATAAATCAAACATCAGAAGGAACGTATGTTCACCAAACCAAGTATGTGAAGGAACTTCTGAAGAAGTTTAATCTTCTAGACTGCAAAGAAGCCAAAACTCCTATGCATCCAACATGCATCCTAGGTAAGGATGAGGTAAGTAAGAAGGTAGATCAGAAGTTATACAGAGGTATGATTGGATCTCTTCTATATCTGACTGCTTCTAGACCTGACATTCTGTTCAGTGTTTGTTTGTGTGCTAGATTCCAATAAGATCCTAGAGAATCTCATTTAACTGCTGTTAAGAGAATTCTAAGGTATCTGAAAGGTACTACTAATGTTGGCTTAGTTTACAGAAAATCTAAAGAATACAACTTAGTAGGATTCTGCGATGCTGACTATGCTGGAGACAGAATTGAAAGAAAGAGTACTTCAGGAAGTTGCCAATTTCTTGGAAGTCATTTGATCTCCTGGTATAGCAAGAAGCAAGCAACTATTGCTCTATCAACGACAGAAGCAGAATATGTCGCTGCTGCTGGTTGTAGTACACAGATGCTCTGGATGAAGAGTCAGCTAGAAGATTATCAGATATTTGAGAGTAACATTCCTATATTCTGTGATAATACTTCTGCTATATGTTTATCTAAGAATCCTATTCTTCATTCAAAAGCTAAACATATTGAGATTAAACATCATTTCATAAGGGACTATGTTCAGAAGGGTGTTATATCTTTAAACTTTGTTGATACAGACCATCAATGGGCTGATATCTTTACAAAACCCCTGGCTGAAGATAGGTTTAAGTTCATTCTGAAAAACATCAGTATGGATTTATGCCCAGAATGAGAAAATGAGAAGTTCTCATGTATGAGTATCTTCTGAAATGAAAATGGACTATTTCTTTTAATCAGAAGTTCTGATTGAAATCTTTTAGAAATTATGATTCGGTTATTACTAACGTTTCATTGTCTAAGTTGATTCAGAACCTCTTTTAAAGCAAAACAGCTGTAACGTTTTATCTCGGGATGGTAAACCTGTCATTACTATTCATGGATAAGCGCGCGTGCAGTTGAAGGGACGCCGACCATAGGTAACTGTGCTAGTCACCTCATTCGTCTTTATTATCTCTCCTCACGTCACGTAACATTAAATGCTATTCATCATTCGTTTCATTTTATTTCTTTTTAAATACTCTTCAAACACTTCTCCTTCCCTCTCATATTTTCTCTATTCACTCTATCTTTTTGCATTCATATCAAACCCTACCTGTTCATTTTCTGCAAATCCATCATGAACTCTTCATCAAGCCCAGGAAATCATGAAAATGATCAAAACAACAAGAGAAAAGCTGTTGAAACATCACCTTCCAAACCCAAAAAGATAAAAATCACCTATGACCCTCTCAAGGTGAATCCATTCGAAGCAATGTTATCCGGAAACTATTCCAGACGTGTGTTTCAACCCCCTGGTGAAAGCCCTCTATCATCTCCATCTTCTTCCTCATCTTGTTTCCTTCTAGACTCAACTTCCTCTTCATCTAACCTTTCCTCTCCCTCAACCCCCCATTCCAAAGAAATCTCCTCATCTCCACCTACTGAGAATGTTGTCTCTGATAAAGATTGTGGAAGATCAGCATCAGAACCAAGTCTCCCTGACCCCTCGCCTAGAAGTCCAAGAAGCAGTCAATGAGGCGTTTCACTCCTTCATGGCATGCTGGCACAGACTTTGTCTTAGCTAGGGTCTTAGGCTTTGGTCTTAGTAGTTTTCTTTCCGTGTTGCATCTGTTTGTTAAACATCTTCTTGTAATTTTTTTTTTTGATTATAAATGAAAAAGTTTCTTTGTTTTTACATTCCAGTGATTTTATTTGTCGTTTTATTCATCTGAATCTTTTTTGCTTTTTGATGTTATGACAAAAAGAGGGAGAAGATAAATGATAAATGATTTGATTAATCTATCAGTTGCTGGGTAAAGCTCCCACACATTTACTAACAAGAACTGCAAGTTCTATATGGTTTAAGTGGTTTGCAGGTATAAAGAAGTGAAGAGAATCTTCAAAGCAAACACAAGAAGCAAAACCATGGAAACTGAAGCAAGCTGAGTGCTGTCAAGCTTCAGAGATCAGAAGCAATGATAATAGAATTTGATCCATACTTGTCTATTTGCTATGACAAAATTCTATTTGCTCTGATACATTATTTTAGCCTATATGGCTCTGATACATATCATGTGTTCGAATATAAATTTTATGTTCTAACTCGTTCATGCTGACTTTTGTCGTTTAGTTTTTGTTCTGTAACATTTCAGGATGTAGAGATGCTCTGATGATGCTCTGGTACATTCAACAATGTTCTGATACAAATCTAGCATGAAGTGATGTTGGTAGAAATTCAAAGCTCTGAAGCTATCCGAGGGAAGCAGAAATCAGAAGCTGCGAATGTTCTAAAAGATCCAGAAAACTCAAGTTCTGAAGCTGTCCTAAATGGAAGCAGAAATCAGAAGCTGTGAATGTTCAGAAGATCAAAGAAATTCAAGTTCTGAAGCTGTCCTAGATGGAAGCAGAAGTCAGAAGCTGTGAATGTTCAGAAGATCAAAGAAATTCAAGTTCTGAAGCTGTCCTAGATGGAAGCAGGAATCAGAAGCTGTGAGTGTTCTAGGGATTTAAAGAAATTCTAGTTCTGAAGCTGTCCAATGGAAGCAGAAGTCAGAAGCTATGAATTCTCTGAAGACAGAAGCTTATATGATCGTCTCTACCGAAATAATCAGGGAAGTCTTTTATCAAAGTTCTTCGTGTATTTATTTCAGGGGGAGATTATTAATCTCAGGGGGAGATTGTTAATCTCAGGGGGAGACATATTCATATGCTTATGCTATAGCTGTGTAATTTGTCTTTTGCCGTCTGTTCTTTCTGATCGCAAATTCATATTATTTATATATGTTTTTGTCATCATCAAAAAGGGGGAGATTGTTAGAACAAGATTTGTTCTGATCAATTATCTTAGTTTTGATGATAACAATAATATGAATTTTGCTTAAGATTATATGGTACTCTAATCCAATGCAATTTCCTTTTCAGGAAATATATAAAGAGTATGCATAATTCAGCGCTCAGAAGCTTTGTCTCAAAGGGTTCAGCATGCAACATCAGAACATGGTCTGGCAAGACATCAGAAGATGGTCGAAGCAGAATCAGAACATGGGTCTATGGAAGCATCAGAAGAACAAGAGAACAGAAGCACTGAAGTTCTGATGGTATCACGCTCAGAAGCACTTCAAGGTCAGAAGATCAGAAGATGCTATGCACCAAGCTGTTTGACTCTGATGATATTCAAACGTTGTATTCACAAACATCAGATCAGAAGAAAGTACAAGTGGCAAGCTACGCTGACTGACAAAAGGAACGTTAAAAGCTACTAAAGGCTACGTCAGTAGACACAGCGTGAACAAGGCTCGAGGTAGTTGACAAAAGCGTATAACATTAAATGCGATGCTGTACGGAACACGCAAAGCATTAAATGCACTCAACGGTCATCTTCTCCAACGCCTATAAATATGAAGTTCTGATGAGAAGCAAGGTTAACGATCCTGAACAAAAACAACGCATATTAACTTGCTGAAACGCTGTTCAAATCCAAAGCTCAGAATCTTCATCTTCATCAAAGCTCACTACATTGCTTTTGTAATATATTAGTGAGATTAAGCTTAAACGTTAAGAGAAATATCACAGTTTGTGATTATCGCTTTTAAGAAGCAATTGTAATACTCTTAGAATCGATTACATTAAGTTGTAAGGAACTAGAGTGATCGTGTGGATCAGAATACTCTAGGAAGTCTTAGAGGTTATCTAAGCAGGTTGTAACTAGAGTGATCGTGTGGATCAGTATACTCTAGAAAAGTCTTAGAGGGTATCTAAGCAGTTGTTCCTGGAGTGATCAGTGTGTGATCAGAAGACTCTGGAAGACTTAGTTGCTGACTAAGTGGAGAACCATTGTAATCCGTGCGATTAGTGGATTAAATCCTCAGTTGAGGTAAATCATCTCTGCGGGGGTGGACTGGAGTAGTTTAGTTAACAACGAACCAGGATAAAAATAACTGTGCAATTTATTTTTATCTGTCAAGTTTTTAAAACTACACTTATTCAAACCCCCCCTTTCTAAGTGTTTTTCTATCCTTCAGTGTCATACGTACATTTCTCAGCGAACTCTTTCTCTTAACACTTGATACTTGAGTAATATGTGAGTGATTTGTAGAAAATGAACACACTGAATCCTAACATTAGAACCCTTATTTATACTAGTTTCGACCTTAACGGTCCTACGCTAATCTAATGCCACGTTTCTCATGAGAATCCCCGGAAAGCCATCTGTCTCTGGACAGTTATGCAAACTTCTTCGAATTTCAAATCCTCCCGCCTGAATCCTCCTTCGACGCGTGGCAATATAACTTAACATTAAAATACCACGAAAACACGCTAAGCATCAGTACTTAACATATTTCGTAAAATTTGTCTAAGTCTCGAAGATATACACTCCTACTAGCTTCAGCATTCGCTATCTTCGTTACAACTTAAAAATCTTCATTCTCGAAGCATGGCCATCAGGAGCCATTTTTATCTTCAAAGATGGTCATCAGCAACCATCCTCCTTCGAGTCTTCACCCTTCGAAGGATCATATTTGCAAAACGAAATCTTCAGCTAACAAATTGCCCCCAATAAATGCCTGTTTCAAAAAACAAAAGAAATAGGCGTTTCTTGTTGTCATAAGATTTCGTCCCTTACTTATCTTTGAAAGTTCCAAGATTATTTAATTGACGTCATAATCATTGATGACCCTGTTTCCAAAACATCTTGTCATTTTCAAAGATGTCTTCTCATAACTTACATTCCCATGTTCTGACCTTGCTTCTTGATCATTACTCCTATATACTAGGAGTAAAGCTAATAGTTATTTGACCGCCGTTGGATTAAATCAACGCCCGCCGCGTGTCCCTTGGCTTTTACCCAAAAGATTTGAAAGGGTTTCCGTTAAAAACCTTTAAATACCTGACTCAGTTTCCTCATACAACCTTCACTCTTATTTCCTCATTCTTTCTTCAGAAGAGAACATCTTCGGTCACTTCCAAACCCATTTTCTAAATCAAACTCATCCATGGCTTCTTAAAATGTTCTTCAACCTGTTCTAAAACTTCAACATCCTATGCAGATAGGGGAACAAGAACACATACTAAACCCAAATACTGCAGAGGCGCGCGCTATCTACGCTTCTCAGGTAATCATCCCTTTTGAACTTTCTGGAAAACCTCATGCTTTTATGGGTCCGTTACCAGGAGAAACTAGCCCTTCTCTGGATAAGTTCTTTCCTGCTTATTATAAAACTAGACCTCTAGTTAGTAAGATTAGGATAGATGAAGATGGACACCCATCTTTAGGAGAACCTGATAATGCAGCAGAAGCTTCGACTGCAACCCCTTTGGCTCTGGCAAAAATTAGGTTAAATTATATGACCAATTTCGTGAAAGTGTTTAGGTCAATCCCGCTAGCAAAAGATCCTGAACTGTATTATGCTTGGCTAACGAAAGTAGAAGGAAAAAAGACATCCTTCTGGAAAACATTAGGAATATATGATTTAATCCAACTATCAAAAACGGGATTAGAATATAACCAAACCATGTTAGTAGCAGCGGTTCACTTCTGGGATGCTTCCCACAATACTTTCCATCTTCCATGTGGAATGGTTACCCTTACTCTCTTTGACATAGCTGCTATCACAGGGCTTCGACCAACTGGGGAAACTTTTGACCCAAATGATATGGATACTGACACCATTAATTTTAACGAGGCAACAGTTACTTATACTGCCTTCATTCAGAAATATCATGATACAACGCAGGAAGAAGTCTCCGACGAGGAGCATATTGCTTTCTTAGCATTATGGCTCTCAAGGTGTGTTTTCTGCTCCAGATCCATACAAGTTGCAAAGAGATATCTTTGCATGGCTAATTAGCTACATGCTGGAAAAAGACTAAACCTGAGCCAATTAATCTTAGGATTTCTTTACGAGAACCTTGGTGAAGCCACGAACCTTACTAAGAACTATAAAAATGGTTCCTTGCTCTTCGCTGGCCCTTTCTGGTTATTGCAGTTGTGGCTTAATGCTACTTTCGAAACTCATCTTCCATTTCGAGGCATCGTCAATGAAGAAGATGATGACATCAAGAATTGGACTGTAGAAGGCATCAGGTTGGCTCATCTAACTCCGAAAGAAGAGACTGGGAAACTACGTGAACACTTTCTAGCATATACAATGATGTTCGCCCAGCGTTATCAATTCGACCCTTCTATGGCTCCATTCGTGCATAGAACAATTGGTCCTGAGTGGTTCACTCGAAGGTTTCCAACAGTTTCTCAAGATCAACAAACTGAATCTATGGAAATTTGGGAGGATTTTCTTACCCCAAAGTTGTTTTATCACCGCCTTCGACCTTCTAAGGGCCAATGTGTTCTTCTGTGTTATCAACCAAATCTGGTTTCGAGACAATTTGGACTGGTCCAAGTAAAACCCAAATGTTTGTATGACAAAAGGAACCATATGTGCTTTCACACCTTGTACTTATCCGAAGAGGAATGTGAATCAAAGATTGCCAGATATGCTGGCGTTACCCGTCTTTCTCCTGTTGCCTTCGAACCCGCTTTTTACTCCACTCCAGATTTTCATCAATGGTGGACGGAGTATTATACTACACAAATCTTTGATGCTGAGAATCTAACTCAAGAACTAACTACAGCTTTTGCTGATGTGCAGGAGAAATTTCACAAAGGTACTTCGACTCATATTAAATAAATTCAAGCCTTTCAGAACTTCTTTGAAACTATCTACAGGCCTGATGATCTTAGTCGGACCGTTCGCGAAGCCGCGGTCAATTTGCGTGAAAAGTTTTCTGCGAAATTGGATAAGTTGAAATTGCCCCCGTCTGTTCAACCAGAACTGCGTTATGAAGTGGCTTTCGAACTTAATCCTCCAAAATTCCCTCTGCTGCCAAGTGCGGATTTTGGTGTGGCTCTGAGCCCTCCTTTTCCAGACTGGTTTGTGTGTGGGAATGTCTTAAAAATCCTTCAGGAAAGCACTAAAAAACTCGCTGCGCGAGTGGTTCCGACTAAGCATACCCTGGATACTTTCAAAGGGCATCTTCATATAGATCTTAAACATGTTCGCGTCTTAACTCCAATACCTGAAGGTTTGGGTTTAGACAATCTTTCGACTAACTCTTCTTATTCCGTTGAAATGTTGATTCCAAGTTTTATTGCAGCTGTTGCTCTAAGGAAGAAAGTTAAAGAAACTTCTAAACAAAAAGATTCTGGATCATCGAAGAGCAACAAGCCAAGTGAGAGTGATTCTGTCACTACTGATAAGAAACCCACGGTATATCCATACTCTATATTTTTAGACAATGTATAACCTGTGAGTAGTGCTCACTTTGTTCACTCCACATTTTCCAGAGCTCGAAACCCCCGGTAGCTTTAAAGAGAAAAGCTTCCTCAACGGCTGTTTCGGACGATGAAGACAAATCTCCTCCCCGCACTAGGCAAGGACATAAAAAGAGACAGAAAGCTGTCACCCCTGTTGGCAAGGAGAAAGGGTCGGTTTCCTCGAAAGTTATTTCGTCCAGTGACAAAGTGTCTTCTGAAGAATCACCTTTAAAGACTGCCAGCAACGTTCTTGTTGTCGAAAGTCATAATTCGAGCCCAGACAATATTCCGACCAAGGTACTTAGGTTTCAACCCATAATCATTTTTATTAACTTTAACTTAATGATTAAATTAACTTTTACCTTGTTATTGCAGGATGATACTGGCACTGCTACTTCCGGCCTTAAAGCTTTCAACTTTACCATTGATGTCGATAGATTCCAAGGTAATCATAACTTCTTCATTACAATCAATAGACTCCTCAGAATCTTGTCACTATGATTAATTCTGGTTTGTTTAACACAGATGTTTCTCAAACCAAATCTCATGTTCTCTCACCAGTTCTTGAAGATGCTAGGCATCTTGCAACCATCTTTCCTAATGCGCCAATCGAAGAAAGCCATTCGACTGATGAATCCCCACCTACCCATCAAGGTAAAAACCTGGGAGAAGATCATCAATGCTCAGGTAGTGATAAT
The DNA here is from genome assembly GCF_029867415.1 of Vicia villosa. Taxonomy (NCBI): domain Eukaryota; kingdom Viridiplantae; phylum Streptophyta; class Magnoliopsida; order Fabales; family Fabaceae; genus Vicia; species Vicia villosa. Next base: position 55,518 of record NW_026705882.1, on the reverse strand, counting down.
GCGAATAAGCGACCAAATGGTAGTGAAGACACTGTGTCTGAACAAGATGCCATGGAGGAAATTTCTAAACCGGATAAAAACAGTCCTCAAGAAACTTCAACCTTTGAAACCATAGTTACTCCTGGAACAACTTCGACGCCTATCTCTGCGAAACCTACTTTTTCAGAATTGGAACAGCTTAAGCAAACTGACCCTCTTAGCTTCCTAAAGGCCATGATGAATGCGAATACTATTTCGCCCTCTGAACTTGAGGTCTCTCCAGCCGTCCCTACAGAATCTGGTGACAAAGAGGACACCCCTGATCTCCTTCATCAAATAAAAGAAAAGTTCTTTGAAACCAATCTTGTTGACGTCCTTAGTAAGAATCCTACCAAGAGTCATAGCTTGAATCAACTTTTGAAGAAAGTGAATCTGTTTCAAGTTTCAAAAGAAGTTTCAGAGGTGATTGTCTTGCTGGGTTCTCTAGTCGAACAACTCCAGGCCAATATTCTTCGAAAACAAAATGTCGACGAACAGCTGACTGCGAAAATGACCTCTCATAATTCTTCGTGGAAATCTGCTATTGATGCAACCAAACAGGGTGAAGCCCTTAAGCTTAAATATTCGAAGAACCAGGAAGCATATGACGAATGTGAGAAGAACATCAACTCCTGGAAACAAGAGATAAAAATGCTCGAAGAGAAGATAAAGGAGGCTGAAACTCGTCAGGCAACTATTCAAAAGACCAACCAACAAGATCTGCTCGACGTAGCACAATTGGGGATCCAACACTTCGAAACTGCCCAGAAGTTAGTGCCAGAAATTGAAGAATTGAAGAAACAACGGGCGTTGCTTGAACTTCGTATGTCTTCATGGGAAGATCAGTATTCGAAGATCAAAGATAGTCTCCCAAAAGATTTTAATTAGTTACCTCAAACTTTGTGCTTCGTTATCATGCTGTACTTTTGCTTTGTAATCAAACTCTTCGCAGAATATATATGTAAGCTTAACTTTTATCTGCTTAACTTTTATCTTCCACTTTGTCCATATTTTTGCAATACTCGCAAGCAGTGTTTTTAGCAAATCTTCCAGATTTCGCCAAAATCTATTTTCTAATTTGCCACAGTAATTTTAATTAATGTAAAACACGTGATCTGACCATCCTTCGCACCCTTTAGCTTAGACTTGACGTTTCCACTCCCTTAGCCGTAATCATTATTAAGTGATGATGTCACTTTCTCCAAAACATCTCTTTAAGACGTGCGTGCATCAGTTTTTCAAGATTGCATCTCAACTTCCAAGGGCGGGAAACGGCGGAAGCCATAACTTCTCTTTGGAATACCAAACGCAGTCTAATCAAACATTAAAAATTTAACCGTTTCACTCCTGCCCCCAGGTCTATATAAGGGCTTAACATCATACTTCTTTTCTTCACTCTTGTTCCATAAAACCTTATCTTGAAACTTCGTTCCTCCCTTTGCATTTTCTCAAACACAAAACCAGAAAAACATTTCCAAATTTTTCTCTCCAAAATGGCAATACCCCTTACTTATAACAATATCAGAGCTTGCATCAAAAAAGAGCTTGATTTCTATTATGAAATCTTGGAGGGACCTGTTTATCCTAACATGTTAGCAGATTTTTGGATGTTTGCGTCTCTACGCATAGATCCAGAAGGTAGAACCACTGTAATCTCTGAGGTTCGAGGTGCCCACATTAGGATCACTCCCACCACTATCTCTAACCTAATGAGATGCAACAACTCTGGGGAGACATTTGATGATAACAGCTTCAACATGACCACTCATCTTCTGTTGAGGACTCTCATGGACAATGACCCTATCAGCGCCAAGGTCATCAGGATTTGGCACCAACTCCTTGTGGGTAATTTTCATCCACGAAACCATGATCAAAATAGCATCATGGTGGAAGATTTAGAGTTTATACTCTGTGGCTTTCGTGGGAAGAAAATCAACTTTCCTTTGATGATCTTCAAAGGGCTTGTTGAGGCAGTTTCTATGGCTGCTGCTCGTCAAGGGGTTGTGACGTGTCTTCCATATGGGAGACTCCTATCTTACATATTCCTCAAAAAGGGTATAGTGAGAAGGATGCACAACTCTGGGTCCATGGATATGTTCGAGGCAGAAAGCTTGCCCCTGCTATCCCTAGAAGGTCTAGACCAAAGGATCAATTAGCAAGTGGTTTGCCTTAGGTTTTCATGTTTTCTCTTTTGTACTCTTCAACGTTTTGGGTCATGCTCTTAGGCTTCATTTTGTAATGCATGTAATCTTTCACTTTCTAATGACAAATATTTTGATGTTTCTTTGTCTCTTTACTTTATTTATCGTATATTTTGATCACAAAGCCATTTTGGCATTAGTTCAACCATTTTGGCTTACGTAGTACCTTGAATATCTACGTTTTTGCAATCTTTACTTCGTACATGCTTGGTTTATATCTCTTCAGATATTTCCCATTTACTCTTAAGATCCTGCGATCTTCTGCTAATTCTTCGATTTCGTAAGCATTATTCGAAAATACCTTTAAGATTCGAAAGGGTCCTTCCCAGTGTGGGGACCATTTACCAAGTGCCTGATTCTTTCGATCTATAGGTAAAATAACTTTCCAAACTAAGTCATTATTGATAAACGTTTTACCTTTCACCTTTTTGTTGTATGCTCTGGATACTCTTTCCTTTTGCCTTTTTATCATCTCCAATGCTCGAAGTCTATCTTCGTCCAGGTCTACTAATTCATTCATCATCAACTCCCAGTATATGTTGGGAGGGATTTCTGCCTGTCTTTGTATCCTTACTGACTGCAGGTATATCTCGATTGGGAGTACTGCGTCGTGACCAAACGTCAGTTGGAAAGGCGTTCTATTTGTAGCTTCTTTTGGAGATGTTCGACAAGCCCAAAGTGCTTGGTCCAAAGTTTTATGCCAATTCTTGGGTTTTTTCCCCACATGTTTCTTGATAAGACCAATTATTACCTTGTTTGCTGCTTCAACTTGTCCATTTGCCTGAGCATAGTAAGGTGTAGAAGTAAACAATTTAAACCCTATTTCTTTGGCGAAGTCCTGCATCTTTTGCCCAGTGGACACTGATCCTTGATCAGTAGTTATACTTTCTGGGATTCCAAATCTGTATATAATATGTTTTTGAATAAACTCAATCACAGCCTCTTGGTCCACATTCGCGAGTGGTATTGCTTCGACCCATTTTGTGAAGTAGTCTATTCCTACCAATATGTATCTTTGACCTTTAGACGATTTGGGGTGAATTTCTCCAATCAAATCTAGTGCCCATCCCCTAAAAGGCCATGGTTTCACTATTGAACTTAATTCGTTTGCTGGGGCGTGTTGGATACCTGCATGTTCTTGACATTCTTGACACCCTTTCGCAAACTCTATGCAATCTTTTAACATGGAAGGCCAATACATTCCATAACGAAACAGAAGCCATTTCATTTTGTGTCCTGCTTGATGTGCACCACATGCTCCACTGTGTACATTTGAAAGAGCCAAATATGCTTCTGCTTCACCCAAGCATTTCAACAATACACCTTCAGGAGTTTTCTTGAACAATTCGTTTCCCATCAAGAAGTATGACATGGCTCTATATTTCACCTTCCTGTCTGTGTCTGTCAAAGGATTTTTTTTAGATAGTTTACTATTGGACTCCTCCAATCTGCATCTGTCAATGAGTCTATGTTTAATACTTCAAACTCTTCTTTGTTGGCGTAACCTAATTGTGAATTCTCCAGATCACTTGGGGAAAGTTTAGTAGACATTGCTCTCCCTCTTACTTCAATCAGTTCCTCTAACTTCTCTTTTGATACCCTGTATCCTGAGGCTAACTGTGCCAAGTCATTTGCTTCTTGGTTGTTGGTCCTTGAGACGTGTTTTAATTCCACATATTCGAATTTATTGAGCAACCTATTTGCTATGACAAAGTACATGATCAAATTTTCTTTGATGCATTTGTATTCCTTTGTCAGTTGTCTAATCACCAGTTCAGAATCTCCTTTAATTTTGACTCTGGTTGCCCCCAATTCTAACAAAGTTTCAAGTCCGGCGATCAATGCTTCGTATTCAGCTTCGTTGTTGGAGCACAAAGGACCCTCGATTTTATACTTGAGCTTTGTTGGAATTCCATCAGGAGAAATTATTAGCATTCCAACTCCAGTTCCTTCTCTATGAGTCGAACCATCAAAGTATAGCTTCCAAGGTTTCAAATCCACATACTGTTGATGACTCTCAACTACTGCATGGTCAACAATGAAATCTGACACAATCTGACCTTTCATTGCCTTAAGAGGCTGAAATATTAGTGAATATTCAGTGAGGGCTAAAGCCCATTTGCCAATTCGACTATGTAATATTGGCTTTGATAACATATGTTTAATAACATCACAATGAGACGGAACATAAACATCAACTGGCTTTATATAATACTTAAGTTTGATACAAGAGAAATATAAACAAATGCAGAGTTTTTCTATCGCAGTGTATCTAGTTTCTGCATCATTGAGTACTCTACTTAAGTAATAAATGGCTCTTTCGATGCCATTTTCATCTTCTTGTGCTAACATGCTGCCTATTGTTTTATCTGAAGCCGAAATGTATAGGCGCATGTGTTTCTTTCCATTTGGGGGAGATAGAATTGGTGGATGAATCAAGTATTGCTTGATTTTATCAAAAGCTTCTTGATGTTCCGCACGCCATTCAAACTTTCCTTGCTTGAGTCATAGTAGAGGTGAGAAGGCTTGCGTGCGTCCACTCAAATTAGAGATGAACCTTCTTAAGAAGTTTATCTTCCCCAGCAAGGACTGCAATTCTTTCTTCGTGGATGGAGGCTTGGTTTCCATAATAGCCTTCGTTTTATTCTGATTAATTTCTATCCCCTTTTTATGAACCACGAAGCCCAGGAAATCTCCAGCCTGCACAAAGAAAGCAAATTTGGGGGGATTCATCTTTAAGCCATGTTTTCTCATTCTTTCGAATGATTGGCTTAGATGATCAAGATGATCGCAATCTGAGACAGATTTAACAACGATGTCATCTATGTATACTTGCATAAATGTTTCTATAAAATCATGAAATATAGAATTCATTGCTCTCTGGTAGGTCGCCCCAGCATTCTTTAAACCGAAAGGCATTACAACCCACTCATAGGTGCCTATTGCCCCTGGGCAACGAAAAGCTGTTTTAGACACATCTTCTTCTGTAATGAAAATCTGATTATAACCAGAGTATCCATCCAACATACTTAGATATTCGAAACCTGCGGCTGAATCCACTAACATTTCTGCCACAGGCATGGGATATTCATCCTTAGGAGTTGCTGCATTCAGATCACGAAAATCTATGCATACTCTTAATGAACCATTCTTTTTAATTACAGGTACTATATTAGCAATCCATTCAACATACCTTGTGGTTTGGATGAACTTGCAACGTAGAAGTCTTTCGACCTCTGCTTTAATCTTTAAATGAATCTCTGGCGCGAACCTTCTGGGAGTTTGCTTTATAGGTTTCTTCCCTTCTTTTATTGGTAACTTTAGTTCGACCAAGTCTCTTCCTAGACCAGGCATCTCGTCGTAATCCCAAGCAAAACAGTCTTTGTTTTCTTTCAACAATTTGATGACCATTTCTTTTAGTGCCGGTTCTAGTTTCGCGCTGATGTACGTTATCCTCTTTTGACCTTCGTCTCCAAGATTTACTTCTTCGAGTGGATCTTGGGCTAACATCTTTATATTTGATGCCATTGGGTCCTTTTTGAATCCCAGAGGCTCTTCATCGTAAATTGTATCTAGCCTCGGTCTCGATCCTTCTCCTAGGATCTCTTCGACTTGAACCAGATCTTCAAGGGATTTAGGGCTCATATGTACCTCTGAATCTGTCATTTCTCTTTTGGTTAGGACTGTGTTGATCATTGGTAATTCGGCTTCGAGAGCCGCCTTTCTTTTGTTCTCGGCTACGTAAGCCGAAATCTTTTCAAAGAAAGAAAACTCAGACATTATTAATGTCATCATCCCATCCTGTTGGCCGTATTGTTGGATAATTCTCCAATGGTGCTGTATCTGTTGGGCCATCCATTATTTCCCTGTCCCACTGGAACCCATTTGGGTGTAGAGTTAAGTAGTACAACGCATTTTTATTTGGGGTATACATCTCTTCTACAGCATGACAAGGTCCTATGTTTGCCAAGTTCTTACCGAAGTTAGTTTTATTAACTTGATTAACTTCAGCCATATAGTAACTCTGATCCCCTTCAATATTCTCTACTATACCATCTTCTCTCCAAATGGTTACCCTTTGATGCATTGTCGATGGCACAGCTGCAACTCCGTGGATCCATTCTCTTCCGAGCAAAAGGTTGTAGTTTGCTTTTGCTGGTATAACCATAAACATAGTTGGCCTCGTGACTGAGCCAACTGTTAAATTCACCTGAACAACTCCCAGTGTCTGTCCTATCTTGCCTTCATAGTTAGATAAAACCATGTTGTGTGGCCTTATATCGGTATCGAACATACCAATTCTTTTCACCATGTATTGGGGCATTAGGTTCACTGCTGCCCCCCTATCTACTAGGACTTTATTAATGCCAACATTTTCAATTTTAGCCCTTATGTAGAGTGGTTTCAAATGATTTTGCATACCTTCATCGGGCCTCTCGAAGAAAGCGTTCTGCTCTTCAACTGCACCGTTGTTTAGAACATAGTAACACACAGGTCTGTGTTTCGCCATTTCTTCGATATCAGCCTCTTCGCAGTCTTCAACTTCAGTTTCCTGATTAAACTCATGAGGGAGTACAGACACAACGTTGCAGTTGAGGTTTATAGATGACACCCCGTCAGAATCGAAATCATTTGTCATTCTATCCTCTTCCTTCCAAGGACTGGAATGCATATTTTCTTCTTCTTCTAAAATATTTTTAGCTTCGAATAGTCTGCGTTCCACTGGAGGTTTGTTTGCCTTTGCCCCCTGGTGTGGGACTTGGTTGCTACTAGACTCTCCAGCTTCTCTTGGTCTGTATTCTCTTTGAGCCTTTTTCATTCTCTGGTGCCTTCTCCACTGGGATCTGGACATAGGATTTTTTCCCTTGTAATTCTCCAACCGATATATCTCTCGATTTGAGGTTTGAAATTGCTTCCTATATGCCATTGCAGTCCTTCCTCCTTGGTCCCAACTTCGCCATTTGTTGGTTCTTGCACCAACTTGCACCCATCTGTCCCTAGGTACATCTGCAGGGACTTTGAATGTTACCCTTCGAGCTCTAGGATGTGGGCTATCAGGTCTTTTCGTTGGGGTCCATATATCGAAACCGTATAGGTTAGGACGCAATCCCTGAGTTTCTCGACCCATGTAGCAGTACACCCTCTCGAATGATCGTGCCAGCATTTCGTCATAGACTGCTCCACATCTGGGACACAGTGCAACTTCAGTGTTTTCCCTGTGACATCTAACCAAAAATCCCACTAAGCTTTCTTCCATCTTTGGGTACACTTGTAGCAAAGGGTTTGGTTCTCTCCCGGGGTGTTCCCATCTTTCGCGTCGAGCCCTTTCGAAGTTGGCTTCGACCCTTCGATTCAGCATGATCGAACACCTTGGACACATCCATTGTTTTCCGCCATTCTTTTCATGGCAATTCCAGAGATAATCTTTGAGGCTTTCCCCTCTTGGAGGAATTTCAATGGTTCCCTTTTGCCTTGTCAACCATGTCTCCAATTCGCCAAATTCAGACACTGGTCGTCTGGCACTGACCATGTTAACAACTGCTGGAGGGGCTTCAGAAATCTGGATTTGCTGAAGTTTTACCCTGAGGTCTTCAGTGGCCTCACTGGTTTTTCCTCTCGAAACTTCAGTTATCTCTGTCTCGGAGGATTCTTCAACATAAGTATTGAAGACCGCATCGTCATTTAGGCTTTCAGTAGCCTGCTTTCCGGTTAACATTGTCTCAGCTTTCGCAATGTCTACCTCAGATACCTCTATCATGTTGACATCCAGTGGTTCACACAGGCTAGCGTCAGAAATGTTCAAAGGATTTGTGTCGACCTTCATGTGACTCTTAGTCTTGTCAGCAAACTTCAAACGTCCATCCTTGATAGCGTTTTGAATTAGATCCCTAAAAAGAAAACATTGTGAGGTTTTATGGCCCAAAAAACCATGATATTTACAAAAGTCTCTCTTCTTCCGTTGTTCTAACGGAGGAATTTTAGAATTTGGAGGCAGTATCATTTGGCCATCTTTTACTAGTAAATCAAATATTTCGTCACACTTAGTGACGTCGAATGTGTAAGTTTTCTTAGGGAATCTATCGTTCTTATCGTTTTCTACTGGGTTTTTTCCATTTGCAGGATTGAGTAATTTGCAAGCATAAGGTGGCGCTCCTTTCAGTTCGGCTAAATCTATTCCGACCTCTTCTATGCCGTATGAGTCGCTGAAAGATTCGTCATCAGCGTCTTCCGCCTCGACGTATGCTACCCTTTCCTTTTTATATCCCTTGTTTGCCCTAGCTTTTTCTGCTTTCAAACGTTCGACTTGTCGAACCCTATCTGCCAACTGGGCCATATCCCTAAGGTACTGAGTATCTAGTTTCTTTCTAATTGAATAATCTAGACCACCGGCAGCCATTTCGACCAATTCATGCTCTGGGACTGTTGTGAAACACCTTGATTTCAACAGTCGGAACCTATTCAGGTAATCATCAATTGGTTCTGTAAACTTCCTCTTAATGCTGGCCAATTCTTTCAGACTTATCTTGGTTTGGCCCATGTAGAACTGTTCATGGAACAACCTTTCTAAGTGTGCCCAAGCATCTATCGAATTTGGTGGTAAAGTAGTGAACCAAATAAAAGCATTCTTTGTTAGCGAACTAGGGAAATATTTGATCCTTAAATCTTCGTTCCCTGCTAAGTCTCTTGCTTCTGTCAGGTATCTGGCAATATGTTCCACAGTTGACTCGCTAGTTTCGCTTGAAAACTTTGTGAACTTGGGTACTTTAGTGCCTCTAGGCAACTCTGTCTGCATGATATAATCTGATATGGGGGATATATAATTTGGACGTCGAAGTCCAGTACTAAGGCCGTTATTGGCCATAACCCTTTCTGACTCTCTGAACGATTTCATCTGGATGTTCGTTCCTACCCACTATCCTTAATCTGGGTCTTACCTCCTCCATTTCCTGTTGGACGGGAACAGATCTTTGATTCGAAGCTTCCAAATCTATTACTTGGTTCCCTTCGATTGCCGTTGTTCTTTGTGGGGCAACTACATTATTAGTGGTTGTCCTAGACGGAGGGACCACATCTTGAATACGTTCCATAATGGGCCCTTCTTCTCGATACAAGGGCTGCTTGTCATTTCGTTTAGGGTATGGAACTCCCATGAAATCTGCCATTCGATTCATTTGAGATGATATCTTTTGGAAAATCTCCACATTCTCTCGATTCGTACTAGTAATATTTGTTGCTAGTGGATTCAAAATTGAAGCCAGTTCCTTGGCCAAGACCCCTAACATATCATGGTTGCTCGCATCCATTTCTTGTCGGAATGCTGCTTGATTACTTGTGGTAAAATTGGGTATTTGGGCAGAGAAGCCAGTATTTTGTGCACTTCGACCCACTGAACCAACATTTGGCGAAAACGTCACATTGTTAGTTGTAGCATATGTAGGTCCTGCCCCTCGTACGCCTGTTCCATATGGATATGGCATTCCGTATGGGTAGTTTGGCCTCCATTCGAACGCAGAGTTCGACCCTGGGTTGAATAAGTTATTTGCAGCATTTGTCGAGAAAAGTGGTATCTCGTTTGCACTTGTGGATGAAGGTGCGGTAGTCGACACTGAAACTGGAATAGTCCCTGATGGTCCTGTATTATTCTCAGGTATAGCCTGGGAACTATCCGTGGGTCTCGATCCATTTGGACCCAGTGTATCCCGCGCTCCTTGAGTAGAAGTCGATACATGCGTAGAATTTGCCGCTCCTGATCCTGAGCCTTGTGGGGGATCTTGATCTCCCCCTGCACTGGTCGTGACGACCATTTTCTTGTTGTACCTTCGTTTGGGAATCGGTTGTGCACTGTTTGTTAATTTACCGTTCCTAAGGTTCATACAAGGTCTTGATATTGTCTAGACAAAATAAAACAATTGATTAAAAACAATCTGTTTGACACTGTCCCACTGGGCGTGCCAATTTGTTTACGGTGATTTCCGGTAAACACCCGCTAGTCTTCCAAACTATAATAAATATGGTTTGGTTACTCGCAGGATCGACTAGATTGATCCTAGGACATAGTCAAAAAGATTGTTATTTATGATGATTCGAACCATGTTTATGATTTGCCTTGAAAATAAGAATTACTCAATCGAAACAATAAAGGTTAGCAATCACTTGGTTATACACGTAAACATAACTTCAGCGAAAGGTAAGTCAAGATAAAACATAAGACAAAAACTGTAAAAGTGCAAGAATCTTAAAGTGCAGAAATGTTAAATACTTCAAAGATAAATAACATGAAAATAAAGAGTGCAGGAATGTAAATGGCAGGAAGTAAACGAAATGCAATAATATCGAAAGATACTTGAAAATAAAGGAAAATACACATGTATTAAAATGGTGGTGGTGTCATACGTACATTTCTCAGCGAACTCTTTCTCTTAACACTTGATACTTGAGTAATATGTGAGTGATTTGTACAAAATGAACACACTGAATCCTAACATTAGAACCCTTATTTATACTAGTTTCGACCTTAACGGTCCTACGCTAATCTAATGCCACGTTTCTCATGAGAATCCCTGGAAAGCCATCTGTCTCTGGACAGTTATGCAAACTTCTTCGAATTTCAAATCCTCCCGCCTGAATCCTCCTTCGACGCGTGGCAATATAACTTAACATTAAAATACCACGAAAACACGCTAAGCATCAGTACTTAACATATTTCGTAAAATTTGTCTAAGTCTCGAAGATATACACTCCTACTAGCTTCAGCATTCGCTATCTTCGTTACAACTTAAAAATATTCATTCTCGAAGCATAGCCACCAGGAGCCATTTTTATCTTCAAAGATGGTCATCAGCAACCATCCTCCTTCGAGTCTTCACCCTTCGAAGGATCATATTTGCAAAACGAAATCTTCAGCTAACAGGTGTACGCACGCACCGTTTTCCTTTACGATCCGTGACGGCTTGGTCGCTGAGAGGAACTCGCTCCTCTTGTCTATGGCCCGATCATTTTCGCGAGGTCTGATGCTTGGTTGACTTGGGTCGAGTTGCTCCCCTTGGCTATGGCGGGACCGCCTTTCTACCATTCGGCCAGTGCCGTTGGTTTGTTTGCTTTACGAGCGGATGCTCGTTTCTGTGCTATTTGTTTGCTCTCGCTTCTCCCCGTAGGCTGGTTAGTTTAGTTTAGATTGGTACCCTTTGTATGCTAACATTAGGTAGCAAGCTTTCCCCCTTAGCTTAGGTCTTCCTCATGCATCTTTTAAAACACAAACCACACTCTTTGATTTTCTTTTCTTAAGAACTTGTTATTTCCGCTCCATTCCCAGCATAAGTCTCCAAAGGTCGAGCATCAGAGTGTGAATGTAACTCGTTCACCTAAAAAACACAAAACAAATAGAAATTAGTTAGCCGAGCTACGGTACCTCTGATTCCTCAAAAAGGATACGTAGGCAGCGGGGTAGGGCCCGTGCGAGTATAACTCTTTCTTTTCCCTACATTTTGCATGCATCTTAGTCCAGATTAGCGCAGTTTGTTTACACACCCATAGTTTTAGACACAGGCGTGGATACCATCGAGTACGATGGGCGCGAGGGATGCTAACACCTTCCCCTCGCGTAACCGACTCCCTTACCCTTTTTCTCTGGTCGTGAGACCGTTGTTTTGTTTTGTGGTTTGCTGGCATTCCCTTCCTTTTCAGGATAAACATGTTAGTGGCGACTCTGTTAATTTTCGCGGTAGCGACAATATTGTTTGTGACTTTTTCTAGGGTACCTTGGTTTGTTTGTTGTTGCTGAAGGTGGATTGTTATTATTATTATAATAATTATTATTATTATTATAATAATCTATTAATTAGTGAGGTTGAATTTTATTAAATAGTGAGGTTGAATTTTTTTGCATACTAATTCAAATGGCTTTCGAAAAAGAAAGAGATAATTTTTGTGTTCGTTTTACCGGCAAAAATTATTCGGCATGGGAATTTCAGTTCAAGATGTATGTTAAAGGAAAGGGATTATGGAATCACTTATATGATGTTTCTAAGGCTCCAACAGATAAAACTGCTTTAGATGCATGGGAAACTCAAGATGCTCAAATCATCACTTGGATTCTCAAAAGTATTTATCCTCAAATGATAAATAATTTGCGCTCATTTTCAACTGCTCAAGAAATATGGAATTATCTGAAGCGCATTTACAACCAGGACAATTCGGCAAAACGTTTTCAGTTGGAGCTAGACATAGCCAACTATAAACAAGGTGATTTGTCTATTCAAGAACGCTATTCTGGTTTTTTGAATCTCTGGACAAAACACTCTGCTATTATACATGCTAATGTTCCCAAAACCTCTCTCGCGGCTGTTCAAGAGGTCTACAACACAAGTAGGCGTGATCAATTTCTCATGAAACTCCGTCTAGAATTTGAGGTTGTTAGAGGTGCTTTGCTCAATAGAAATCCTGTTCCTTCTTTAGATACTTGTGTTGGTGAACTTCTAAGGGAGGAACAACGTCTACTTACTCAAGGAACCATGTCTCATGATGTTGTCAGTTCCGAACATGTGGCAATTGCATATGCTGCTCAAAGTGGAGGAAAGGGCCGTGATATGCGACAAGTCCAATGTTTTTCTTGCAAACAATTTGGACATGTTGCTCGTAGCTGCAGTAAGAAGTTTTATAACTATTGCAAACAACAGGGTCATATCATCGTTGATTGTCCCACACGTCCTCCCCGACTAGCACAACGTCCAGCTCAAGCATTTCAGCTCACATGTCGGGTTCCTCTGAATACTTGCAAAATTTACATTCCTATAATGGTAATCAGCAAATTCAAACTGCTGATGGTAATAAACTTCCTATCACTGATGTTGGTGACATAAACTCTAACTTTCGTGACGTGCTTGTATCACCCGGACTTGCTTCCAACTTATTGTCGGTTGGCCAATTGGTGGATAACAATTGTAATGTTAATTTTTCTCGTGTTGGTTGTCTTGTGCAGGATCAGGTGTCGGGGAAGGTGATCGCGAAGGGGGCTAAAGTAGGAAAACTATTTCCGCTCCAGTTTAGTTCTAGTCATTTAACTTTTGCGTGTAATACTGTTTTGAACTCTTCTGAGGATTGGCATAGAAAATTGGGCCATCCAAATTATGTTGCCTTGTCTCATTTATTTAAAACTGGTTTGTTAGGAAATAAACATGATTGTCCTGCTTCTATTTTATGTTCCGTTTGCAAATTGGCCAAAAGTAAAACACTTCCTTTTCCGTCAGGTGCTCATCGTGCTTCTACTTGTTTTGAGATGATTCATAGTGATGTGTGGGGAATGTCTCCTGCAGCATGTCATGCTCACTGTAAATATTTTGTCACATTTATTGATGATTACAATCGCTTTACTTGGATATATTTTCTTAGATCTAAGTCTGAAGTGTTTTATATGTTTAAGAAGTTTTTGACATATGTTGAAAATCAATTTCAAGCAAGTGTTAAAAAAATTTTGATCTGACTCGGGAGGTGAGTATATGTCTCATGAATTTCAGGGTTACCTACAACAAAAAGGGATCTTGTCTCAACGGTCTTGTCTCGATACCCCCCAACAAAACGGGATGGTGGAGCTAAAGAATCGTCATTTGCTTGATGTAACGCGCACCTTACTTCTTCAAGCTTCTGTGCCATCCCGATTTTGGATAGAGGCTCTTTCCACAGTTGTATTCTTGATTAATCGTCTTCCTTCTACGGATATTGATTTTGATTCTCCCTTCTTTCGGATTTTTAAAATTCAGCCTAATTATAGTGATTTACATACTTTCGGCTTTTTAAAATTCAGCCTAATTATAGTGATTTACCTCCGTTTGTATGTTATGATGTTTTGAGTTACATACTATTCAATGTGCATTTATGGGGTATAGCAACTCTCATAAAGGTTTTGTATGTTATGATGTTTCTAATCACCGTTTTCGAGTTTCTCGGAATGTTACAATTTTTGATAATCAATATATGTTTCATTCTCTTTTTCCTGCCACAAATAATATTGTTATTCTTCCTAATTTTTCTGTGATGCCTCAATCTATAGAACGTTACAAACTAGGAATCACATATGCCAGACAACGCAGAAAACAGGTTCCCACCGCCCCTCCCGACACAGATCCGCCACCTGATCCTGAACCGTTTGAACCACGACGTTCTGGTCGAATATCTAAAGCACCAGATAGATATTCACCAGACAGGTATGATTCCTCACATACTTCTCTGACTGCCTCACTGTCTAGCATATCTATTCCTACTTGTTATGCACAGGCTGTTAAAGACTTGCGCTGGATAAAAGCAATGAATGAGGAACTTCAGGCCCTTCAAGAGAATTTTACATGGGATATTGTCTCTTGTCCCCCCTGATATCAAACCCATAGGCTGCAAATGGGTGTATTCTGTGAAACTGAATTCTGATGGGTCTCTCAACCATTTCAAGGCTCGATTGGTTGCCTTAGGAAATAAGCAGGAATATGGAGTTGATTATGATGAGACATTTGCGCCGGTTGCCAAAATGATATTTGTTCGTACGATACTCTCTATAGCCGCTTCTAATGGGTGCTCTTCACCAAATGGATGTGAAAAATGAATTTCTTCATGGTGACCTGACGGAAGATATCTATATGACTCCTCCTCAAGGCTTATTCTCGTCATCTAAAGGTGTGTGCAAGCTCAAACGCTCCTTATACGGTTTGAAACAAGCACCTAGAGCATGGTATGAAAAATTCCGCTCTACTCTACTTGGGTTCTCCTTTACTCAGAGTCAATATGATTCTTCTCTATTTATTCATCGAACATCTACTGGAATAGTCCTACTTTTTTTATATGTTGATGATATGATTATTACTGGTTCTGATAATGCTTCGATTCAAAGCCTTAAACAACAATTACAAGCATCGTTTCATATGAAAGATCTTGGTAAGTTGCATTATTTTCTTGGTTTTGAGGTTCACTCTACATCCAAGGGTATATTCCTCCATCAACACAAGTATGCCACAGATTTAATTGCTATGGCTGGTCTCCAATCGGCTAATCCAGTGGATACTGCTCTTGAGGTTAATGTTAAATATCATCGTGATGATGGTGATATGTTGTCTGATCCCTTCTTGTATTGTCAACTCGTGGTTAGCCTTAATTACTTGACTATTACTCGCCCTGACATATCGTTTGCTGTTCAACAAGTAAGTCAATTCATGCACTCTCCTCGCCACCTTCACTTGGCAGCAGTTCGTCGTATAATTCGTTACTTGAAGGGAAGCTCTCATCGTGGTTTATTCTTTCCTACTGGAGTTGCTCTTAAATTGAGTGCTGTTAGTGATGCCGATTGGGCAGGGTGTCCTGATACTCGATGATCTGTCACTGGTTGGTGCATGTTTCTTAGCTCTTCATTGATCTCATGGAAAAGTAAGAAATAAGCGAGAGTCTCTAAATCTTCTACTAAATCCGAGTATCGTGCCATGTCTGCTGCTTGTTCTGAAATAATTTGGCTTCGTGGTCTTCTGGCTGAACTTGGATTTCCTCAAGTAGCGCCAACTTCACTTTATGCTGACAATACAAGTGACATCCAAATTGTTGCGAATCCTGTTTTTCATGAACGCACCAAACATATTGAAGTTGATTGTCACTCAATCCGTGACACTTATGATGACCGAGTAATATCGCTTCATCATGTCAGTATGCAATTGCAGATTGCAAATATTCTTACCAAGGCTGTTCCGCGTCCACGTCATCAGTTTCTTGTTAGCAAATTGATGCTCATTGACAAGAAGCATCAATTTGAGGGGGGTGTGAATAAGAATTAGGTAGAAATTGATTTGGTCTCATTAAATGTAATTATTTAGTGTAATTACCGGTATAGCCTTGTAACTATTATATATACGAGAAATATAATAATGAGAAAGGTATCAAGCCAAGAATTATTGACATTGTGTATATTGTTATTTCTCAATGAGCTTCTTCAATTTGTTGATGAGACGGTCATAATTAATGATGATTACTTGGAAAATCTTTTGAGTATCAAAGCAATTTTGAGGGAATTTAAAGTGGTATCAGGGTTGAGTGTAAATTTCGACAAAAGTAGTCTTTTTAGTATTAATATCTCCAATTCAAACTTGTAGGCAGCTTATGAGTGTTTAGCTTGCAAAGTTGGTTCCTTGACTTTCAAGTTTCTTAGAATTTCTATTATTATAGTTGGTCTGATTTGATGTTTTTCAGGTATGGTAATATCCAATTGCATATTTTGAAGGATGTGTGTTCAGTCAAACCCAAAAAAGACTCGATCTCGTGGCAGGATGTGAAAAGTGTGAGTCTGTCCGATTTGAGCCGTCGAAATTGAATCACAGGATCTATGTCCAACAAACTAGGCAACAACATTCGCTTGAGCGAGAAATCCTTTCTGCAAGATATGGCACGGTACTGTTTGGAGTTGGGACCTTAAGATGCCATATGATGATTTTAATGAAGCTGAACACTGGTGCAATTGAACTAATTGCAGGGCATCATGCTGGTGATTGAGCCGAAACAGGACTAGAACGACGATTTCGTGTGGTGGCGTCGTAACAATGACTTCTCAGACAAAAATGCTTATATAGTTCTTATTTTGGCGAGTATCAATTGATAAAAATGAATAAACTTTTGTATATGCTTTAAGCAAAACATGTATAAATTTGCAGTACACAAATATAAATATTTACTTCATTATTATTCAGTACATGGATCAATACCTCACAATATTTAAATCTCACAGAAAAAAAAATTGTACATCCAATTAAGTGGAAAAGAAATTTTTTAAGCAGCCAACAAGCTAGTTTGAAAAAGTAATTGGGATTCACCCTTGAGAACTATAAGGCCTATAATTATAATGTAAAATTTGGTTACTGGTGAATGGTGATCTCTTCTGTACATGCACACAAACTCACTCATGTAACCAAAGTGGGAAAACAAAAACTTTGGGAGTATATTGTATACATATTATGCATATAAGATTTAGTGTGTTGTTGGTTGTTGTGTTGACTTGTCTTATTGTTGCTACCTTAATTCTTGTTTACAAAGAGGGCAGCATGATATGATTTTGAGCCATTGATCAACACATTTTAGATGGAACATATGTGAACAAGGCAATTGCCTAACTTCTTCTTTGTCTTTGTATTTGGCCAAACATATGCAACATTCCTGTCACCACAACCATAAACACAAAACTATACATTAAACTACATATACATAGTGATTTAATAAAATTAAAAAACAAAAACTTATTTTTGGTGTGTAAAAACTTATAAAATTGTTTAAGATACGAATTTATTGACAATGTATAAAAATAACTGGGATATAACTCGTTCAAAATGACACACATGCATAATTATCAATTAAGTTGTCTAAACATGACTATTAACTACTAAGTAGACAAAATGTCACATATATCATTGATTGGGATTGACCAATAGTATAAATCTAAGTAGACGAAATGTCACATGTTTAGAGGATGACAAAACGAACCGAACCGTCAATTCAGCATGCTATTTTTGCATACCGAGCTATAAAGTATATGGCCCATTCCTCTACTTTGTCTATTCTACCCTTTTTTTTTTAGTTTTGTCTGGACAAACACAACTTTTTGTTACTTATAGACTTTTTGCTGGGCTTTGGCTGGAAGGACCTAAACGGGACAGTATGCCCGCTTACCGCCCCTACATGTCTTAGTTGTGATGGATTGTCTGTGTAAATTTTATGCTTATCTAAATGTCATCTGATTCAGGTCAAAATTAGGTCAAAGTAAACATATCATTCAGAAACATCGAAATTTGAATCTTGAGGTTTAAGTAAAATCAATATCGACTCTTCATTCTAAAGCTATAAGATGATATGTATGACACTTACCGGCTCATCACGGATCAATCTTTCACTGCATTGAGAACCATTGTCAAGATCTAATTTGGTATGCCCAACTTTAAATCTCCAAGATGGAAGTTGTGAGATTTGATCCTCCGAAGCACCTCTAGAAGAGGATCCCATGTTCATGTCATAACCAAGGAGGATGGTAATGAGCGGAACACAACAACAAAGCAACAAAAAGAGAAGAAAAGGAAAAGAGTAACAAATTGCATTCCAAACAAGAAGGATTATGCATAGGATTTGGAGTTTTGGAGCTTGTTGTAATGTTCCAAAACGTGAGTCAAATGACCAAACATTTCCCATCACAAACCATATTGCAAAGAATAGCTCTAGTGAACTTCTGCACTTGCTCATCAAATGTGTGCTCCTATACACACTGCATTGCACAAAAGAATTCATATTAACTAACAAAGTAAATATTTTTTTATTAGAAAATTTTCACTTTTTAAATTAGTTTTGAATTGAAATATTTTTTTAAACAAAAAATATGGCAATTTGGTGAGTCATATCCTTCTCATTTCTTTATCTTCTGCCCTTATCACATGTGCCATATCTGAGAAAACTTAGGCCCACTTCACCTATAGGAGGGGCTTGGGAAAAAAAATCACTTTTGTATCCTTTGCACTCACTTATCTTTTTATTGATTTATTAAAGTAATAGAATTCAATTTCAAGAAGACAATTATTAGATTCTTTAATGCATAAGTAACTTGAAGATTCTATCTTGAAAATTCCACTTAAAAAATATACAACTTTTATTATATTAAAATGATCAATAATGAATATTTAAATTATTAAATATTGAAATTATTTTAATTTACAGCTAATAAATTTAAAAAATTCTACAATTTTTTCTTAAAAAAATTCTGATCAAAATTATTTTATAAACTACAAAAACGTGTCTAAGTCAACGTGTTTGGTCTTGTATGACCCACTTTTGTTTTGTTGTAAGTTTCCTTTACTTTTTTTCTCCTGAAAATCATGAAAATATGGTTGCTTCATATTTAAGTATCATATTACAGTCTTCTATTTTTCTTATCATTATATTTATTTTATATAAAAAATCTCATTCATTCCAAAAAATTATTATAAAAAAATCATTCATTTAAAAAATTCTTTTGAATGGAAATGGTCTATTTTTAAGTAAGCATTTAAATTGATGTATCTATTTTGAATTGAGTGATTTTCTCAAAAACAAGAATATTTGTCAATTTGGTAAGTCATCTCCTTCCCATTTTCTTATCTTCTGCCCCTATCCCATCCCATGTGCCATATCTGAGGGCCCTTAGGCCCACTTCACCTATAGGAGGCGTTTGAGGAAAAAATAAAATATTACTTTTCTATCCTTAGCACTCACTTATCTTTCTATAATTTATTAAAATAATCAAATTCATTTTCAAGAAGATAATTATTAGATTCTTTAATGCATAAGAGAAGATTCCATCTTGAAACTTCTACTCAACCTAAATTTGAAAAATCTTAATTTTAGACTTACATTCTCAACTATGATCCATCCTACTTCAACTCGTCATATATATGTTTAAGTTTTTTATTGTTCTAGAGTATATCTATTTGCCACCTCTAAATCGAAAATTACGAACTCAAACTCACCTATATTTGTCTCGTCCTGCATCAGCCCGTCTTATATATGTGCGGGTTTGGACCGTCTTAAACAAGGCGGACGAATATATCTATTTACCACCTCTAAATCGAAAATTGCGAATTCAAACCCGCAACATCTTAATTTTTCATTAATAGGTGAATTTTATTGATTAAATTACTAAAAAGAAAAAAAAATCATGCTTAACCAATAGAATACCATAAAACAAAAAGTTCCTAAAATACCTGTTCTCTTCATTATTTGATTGTTGTTCAACATCATAAGAAACACCAAGAGCATCATCTTCACCACCATGACTCAAACCAATTTGACAATACCGAACACAAAGCAACAACAAACTAAGAACACATCCAACATCATATCCCACAACCCACACCCTCATAGGCCTAACAGGCTTCTCACTCTTTGAAACCACCAAAGTAAACGTTGTGCTTGTAATTTGAACCAATAAAGCCACCAACTCCAACATCATCCAAGTCCTAGAATTAAAAGGGTTAGAACCAAGATCAGATCTTGGTCCATTTTGGTAATGAAACACTCTTCTCAAAAAAGTGAACCATCTTGATCTTGATATCCTCATAGCCATTCTTGTCATAAAAGAAGGTTGGGATTGAGATAAAGTAGTTTGTTGAGACATGTTTTGGATGCTTGTACTAGTACTAGCCATGATGCTATTTTCTCCTATTGCATAGTTTGAAGAAAATGAAACCATGTTGCTTGAACTTGAAATTTGAAGTGACCCTTTTGGTTCTAGATATTCATATAATCAAAACATCTTCATAAGCACAAAAACATGCAAATAAAGATTCAAACTTGTGTCACAAATTGGAAAAAGAAGAAGAAGAAGAGAGTTATATATTGATAGAAGTTAGAAGGTGGAGATTGGTATGAAGAGTATGTCAAGGAAGGTAAAGTAAGAATCTCAGATGGTGACCAAGAAAATCGACTAGCTAACTTTACTTTGATTATAAGAGACTCTCTCACAACAAGGTTCTGTTTGGAGGGAAGTTAACCGCTCGCCAACTTCATCTATATAGCTATATTTTCATTTAAGTAAGAGTTGCTCAAAAAGCTGTTTTCAGAGTTTATTAGTCCCAACGCAAACATCTTTATATTTTTAAAAGTTATTCTTTTTTTAAAAATTTAATATTCGAAGATAGAGTAAGAGATCAATTATGTTATTCAAAATATTTAAAAATTAATTCAAGTTAAAATAACTGAACTATTATGTTTAGTTACTGAATCAAAATATAATGCACCAACAATTTTTAAAAAATTATTTTCTAATAGTTTGGTACAGTTCATAATTTTAAAACGTTATATTAAATAAATAATTTTGATTCGATTCGTTCTTAATAAATTTAAATAGTTTGATTTAATTTGAGTGAATTTTTATTATAATTTAATTTGGTTCGATTCAATTTTCTCACGAAGAATACCATAAATAATGTTACATAAAATCATTTAAAATTATACAGAAAAATTTAATACAACAGTTTTTGCATGAGAATTATGAAACATGAATATCTCAAATATGATTTTAAAACTGGAACAACAATACAAATAATAACTAAAAAAATATAAATAAGTTAAATATAATCACGATGTCGTAATTAGTTTTTGTCGATTTGTATTAGTGGATGAGAATTAAACTATATAATGTTTGAGTATATCTAAAAACTATATTTGTTAATTTGAATTGTTGTTGATCTAGAGATTTGTGGTGTGGTAAGGGTTGCCGACCTAATTCAACCAGCAGCAAAAATATTGTGTCATGTCATGTTTGATAGAATGGTGGGTCCTTTCTATTCTCTTCTCTTCTGCGTGTTACAATTTTGAAGCATATATTATCACACAAATTATACATTTTGTGGGGTAGGTTTTTTAGATTGTTTTGATTTTATTGTTTAAAGTGTATTGAAGACCGACATCATACTAGGTATTGTTAGTTAATTGTACAACTCTTTTGATTCATGTTGTGTAGACTATTGATTGAGACAGTTTCATCTTGTTTTACTTTGCAAAGTGGGTTATATGTTTAGTTGGTAGTTAATATTTACAAGATTTGGTAGTATTTTTAGAAGTTGAATAGAGAATGATTCATGTTTATAAATTGGTTTATTGTCCTTCTAATATTTTAAGAGCTGTTTGAGGAGAACTTTTAAATTTTTTATTTTTAAGGATAATTATATAAATAAAATAAGTTTAAATAAAATAGAATTACGTTAATTTTTTTATTCTATTAAAAAATTGTTTTAATCGAATATTTACTTTAAACTAATCGAAAAATGTCACGGAAACGGGGGCGACCACCTAAAAAGGTTTCTCTGACACCAGAGGCAACTATTAGAATAAGATTGGTTATGCAATACGTCTCTGAGTTTTGATGATAACAATGTGTACGTGGGTATGAACAATTTTGTTATACTAACGTTTATTTTGTTGAGTACTTAACAAACAGGTTATGATTCTAATGAAAAGGCGTGACCAAAACATTAGAAGCCACCGGGTTATGTTTCCGCGCTACACACGTTCTGAGGAACAGTAACAACTACTTAAGAAGCAGAAGCATCTGGAGTTATCACTCTGTTACGAAGTCTGAAGAAACCAGTTTTGAAGACCAAGTGTTGAAAGACTCTGAAGACATGGTTCTGAAGACTCTGAAGACTTGAAGCTTTGAAGACTCAAATTTCTGAAGACAGAGGATTCTGAAGACCAAGTGTTAAAGACTCTGAAGTTCAAGAAGGAAAGAAGATAATGTTACTATGTAGTACGAGGTACAAACGAATGTTTCGTTCCACTACCAAGAAAGGACAGACGTTGCGTACTATCTTGTCTCCCACTACGTTCAAGCCGCCAAACTTCTGGAAGTTCCAGAACTGCCCTCCAACGGATATATTATTGTATTGGCTATATAAGGGCTTGAAGACTCAAAAAAGAAGCTACCAGTTCACGATCATATTCACTCTGTATAGACTGTTAATAGCTTCATATTTCTTTTAGTCTTAGATTTGAAAAAGCAAAGTTTACTTCCAGGTTGTGTAGAAGCATTATATTGTAAACAAATCCTGGTCAAAGTTTGTTTGATTTTTCCTTGAGAGATCGAGAGAAGGTCAGTAGTCTCGAGAAGTCTAGGATTAGAGAGTCTTAGAGGTTGTTAGTCACAGGGGTTCCTTGTGCAAGGTTGTTAGTCACTGGCGGTTGCCCATGCATTGTAGTTAGTCACTCGCGGTAGCTTGTGCAAGGTTAGTCATCGGCGGTTGCCCGTGCAATTTTAATCAGTTTGG
Organism: Vicia villosa; assembly: GCF_029867415.1. Taxonomy (NCBI): domain Eukaryota; kingdom Viridiplantae; phylum Streptophyta; class Magnoliopsida; order Fabales; family Fabaceae; genus Vicia; species Vicia villosa. The sequence goes on along the minus strand of NW_026705882.1, from coordinate 32,501 downwards.
TTATAGTGGATTAAGTTCTTGATTGAGAGAGGCGAAATCACCTCGGAAGGGTGGACTGGACTAGCTTGATATTTTTCAAGTGAACAAGTATAGAAATACCGTGTTCTTTCCTTCTTGCACCTTTTTGTTATTATCAAGAGTAGAAAGTTTGTGGTTTTAAGAAAGGGGATTGTTTTTATTAAAAGCACTATGTTTTAAAATCCGTATTCAACCCCCCTTTCTAGTATTTTTCACACCTTCAGTTGGCATTAGAGCTCTGATTCTGAGTGGTGATAAAGAGTTTGAATCTTTATCATGTACTTAACAGTGTTCAGTACCGATCTAGACTGTGTGAAAAACAATGGTTGAACCCGAAGGGACTCCTACCAACAATGCTACTGTTGATAATAGGGATAAAGATCATTATAGTACTAAACCTCCTATGTTTGATGGAGAAAATTTTGACTATGAGAAGGATAGAATTAAAACATAGTGCTACAGTTATTTAGTAGATGCAAATGGTGTCAAAATTGTAAGAAGTGTAATAACTGATGATCAGAAGAAGGCTTACAATAATCACTTCAAAGCCAGGTCATTCTTGTTATCTGCTATTTCTCAGGTTGAGTATGAGAAGATCATTGATAAAGGGAATGCAAAGTCCATATTTGATTCTCTCAAAATGACTCATGAAGGCAACGCTAAAGTTAAGGAGACAAAGGCTCTTTCCCTAATCCAGAAATATGAGGCCTTCAAGATGGAAGAATATGAATCTGTGGAAATGATGTTTTCAAGCTTTCAGATTCTTGTTGCATGACTTAAGGTTCCTGGCAAAGGTTATTCTACATCAGATCATGTTAAGAAGATTATCAGAATTCTACCTAAGAAATGGAGACCAATGGTAACTGCTTTGAAAATATCAAAGGATCTGAACAACACCAGTCTTGAGGAACTAATAAGATATTTGAGAAGTCATGAGATCGAGCTTCAAGAAGATGAACCTTAGAGGAGAGGAAAATCTGTGGCTCGAAAGTCTAAGTCTAAAAAGACAAAGGCTTTTCAATCAAAAGAAGAAGAAGACTCAAGTGAAGATGAGATATCTTTGATATCCAGAAGATTGACTCAGCTATGGAACATAAAAAGAGCAAGCTTCAAGGATCAAGAAGATCAAAGGAAAGAAGTGGATCGTCTGGTCAAAGGAGAGCTTCTTAACAAGAAGCTATATGTTATGAGTGCAATGAACCTGGATCCTACAGGAATGATTGTCCAAAGTTTAGGAAAGAAAACAAGCCTAAGAAGATGTTCAAGGCCAAGAAAGGTCTCATGACAACATGGGATGATTCTGACTCAGAAAATGAAGATTCTGATGAAGAAAAGGCTAACGTGGTACTCATGGATGGAGCAAGCACAAATGAATATATATCAGAGAATGTACTGACTACTGATGATGTGTCAGACTCTGATGATAAAGAAGAATGGTTACTCACTATATACAACGAGAGAAAGGCGTATGTTCCAACATTTGGAACTTAGGCTTGGAGACCTCGTTACTTTCAGAGATAATCAAAAAGGAAAAATTATTGACTCTGAAACCAAAGGCAATAAGTGCTTATTGTTAAGGATACTATAGAAGCTCAAAAAGCTACAAAATCTAAAACACAGAAACACAAACTATGGAAGAATCTTTTTAGTAGAATCTGTTGCTGATCCGTCTGATCCTTCAGAACTAAAGAAAGAAAAAAATTATTATTATTTTTTGAGAATGATGTTTGAAGATCTTGTTCAGAAACCCAGAGGTATTTGACACCAGTTGGGTGTTTAGAAACAAGCTCAATGAAGAAGAGGAACTGAGTTCGAAATGTGTAAAATGGAAAAGTGAAATTCCTTTTGGGATTTCAAGCTAAACGAAGATCAGAAGCCATCCACATTTATCAGAAGCCAGCACAATCAAAATGTGTCACATTCATCAGAAGCCAGCTTATCAAAACATAAGCCAGCATATCAGAACGCTTCTGGAAAAGATCATCATGCATTCTGAAGGGAGAAGAGGTAAGCGAAAAGGTATGACAGAAGTTATTTTTCATTCATATTTGTTGTGTTAATACTATTGTCATTTTATCTTATTCAGAACCTCAGTTTATCAGAAGATGTTTTTGTCAGAAACGTCTCTAATTAGAGGGAAATTATTTGATCTGAGTATATTAAACGTGTCCCTTGAAGGTTGAGAAAACACTTAGAAGGGGGGTTGAATAAGTGATTCTTTTTAACTTGATGAAGGAAAGATAGACAGAACTCAGTTATTTTTATCCTGGTTCACCTTCTCAATAAGGCTACCTCCAGTCCACCCTCAACAAGGTGATTTGCCTCTCTCAACGAGGACTTAATCCACTATAATCAGTATCTGATTACACTTGCACGACCAACTATCGTGACTCACAATACAGTGCACGAGCCAAACTGCAGGTGACTAACAATCCTGCACAAACCAACTGTTTGTGACTAACCAACTTCTAAGACTCAACTAGTCCTAGACTTCTTGTGACTTCTGAACCAACCGGTCTCTCAAGGACTTAGTTACCATGTAACTTCTAATGACAGTGTATAGTGTTGCTTCTAGAAAGCTGTAATCACCACCGTGATATTTCACTAAGTTTAAGTACAAAGCTATGAACTCAGAGTATGGATGTGAAAGTTTTGCTTCAAAGAGTTTTTCTTCACACTTGATGATTTTTCAGAGTGATAGTGTTCTCGTGTAATCGTTGTATTTGATTCAGGAGATCATGAGTATATATATCCTTAAGATTTTTCCCGTTAACTTCAGCTCTTTTTCGCAGCATTAAATGGTTTGCGTGTTGTCTTAGATTTTGTTTTCTTCCAAGGTTTTGCATGTGGATAGCTTCTTCAATCACCCTTGGGAATTGCACTTTTGGAGTGTTGCAGCCGTTATAACAATGATTATGTTTTTAAAGGCATTATTTTGAAACAGTCTTTGTGATCTTCTGATCATCTTTGTATTTCAGCTTCTGTTGTAGATGTATCTGCAACGGTTTGGTGCAGTATCAGAAGTTGCCTGAAGACTTGAGTATCTCTTGCATTTATCGAGCTTTGCATATATTCCAAGTTCTGATTGTGCTGGTACTGGTACATCCTCTGAAATCAAAAATATATAATTAGAGTACCATGTTTACTTATACAAAATTTATTTGCTTGTTATCATCAAAACACTAAAATATGATTAGAACCAAACTATGTTCTAACATCCCTTAGCATGATTAATACGTGTAACGTCAGTTATATTTATTATTAATCATATCTAATGATTAAAATCAAAATCATGATCTTCATTTACTACCCCTAATGATTGTATTGTTATTTATTTCTCTCTCTTCCAAATACTATACGCACACTCACACACAACCACACTTTTCACTTTCACACATCTTTTGTTAGAAACCCTAAACCACAGTTCTCTCAACTGTTCACCTGAGTTCGTCATTCTTCTCAACAACATTAACAACTTCTACATCTTCTCAACAACGTCATCATGAATCATCAACAACAAGAAGCTGCTAAGTTCTTACAAGAGAGTGAACGAAGCTTGAATCGTTTGGGGTCGTCTCTTGCTCCTTCATCGACAACTATTCATGGTTCTTCCTTAACTGCTCATCCCAGTTCTTTAACTACACCAGGTATTGATGAGAACCATATTACAAGGAAAGATCATCAGGATATTTGTATCGCAGATCCTGAAGAGTTAAAGGTTATGTGTGAATCCATAGTAGATTTTCAAAATCTCACTTCAAACGATTTTGACCTAAGAGCTGATTTGAATGCTCAAGGATGGGAAAACTTCTTTGAGAGGCTTCATGAACTCGTTTATGAAGATCTAGTAAGAGAGTTATGGAAACAAGCAGAATGTGACGACTCCTATATTATGTCTCATGTTCTGGGAAACAAGATTGTCATCACTGATATATTTGTCTTAAATCTGCTAGGAATGACATTTCTGGATGGAGAGCGTGTCTATGGAAAAGACAACAAATCAAAATTTGTGAAATATACTATTCACATAGCAATCTTCAAGAAATTTTCTCCAGAAAAGAAGGAATATAAAATATAGATCTCCATGATAAACTCAGAATCTGGCACAAGATCATTCTAAACTACATCAATCCAAGAACAGGTTATGCCAACTACTTCAATGTCAATTAGAAGTATATGTTGTACTATATCATTTCTCGCCAATCTTTTGTCAATTTTGTTTCACTATCTGAAGGATGCCATCAAGAATACTAGAGCGGATGTCATTCAATCTAAAAAGACCAAGAATTACATACCCTTTGGACGTCTTCTATCTGACATATTTGTAGAAAGTGGTTTAGTGGATTTCTTGATTAAAGAAGCTAAATATACAAAAGATCTCATTCCATCCATTGGAGAACCTCTAAACATCAAGACTGTGAAAAATATGACAATGATCAAGCAATTCTAAATTGCTCCTCTAACATCCCCATATGACATTGCTGAAAGAATAATTCAAGTGGAAAATTATTCTTCTTTCACTAAAAGGGATAGCCCAAAAGAGATTCCTGAGTACATAGCTATGATGACATGAGGAGGAGTTGATATATCTTGTGATAGACATGAAGATCCAGTTACTACATCAGGTCCTTTAAAACCCTCCAAAGGTAAAAGGAAACAAACATCAGAAGGTCCTAAACACAGAACAAAGAATAAGCATGACAAAGGTCAAGCTTCTCAGAACACTCCTCTGGCTACTGATTCAGGTAAAACTGCTTCTGCTGGTAATTTGTCTATTCCTTTGACCTCTGAATCTTTAGATAAGGCTGTTAATGAACTGTCATCCTCCACCATAACTATTCCTATATCTTCAACATCATCCATCTTTCAAACAACCTGTCATACCCAAAAATTTGCCCATCATATTTCAGTCCATCTGACTCTCAAATGCTCAAAGATCTCCAATTGCTCAAAGCTACCTATCTCCTAAACAAGTGCCTCTGAACTAGGGTCTTACTTTTCTCAAAGGAAACTCATGTTCTGATACCTCAAATGGACTTCATGGCCTCTCATATGCCTCATAGTATACTCATGCCAAGTTTCAAGATCTGATTCATAAGATTGCTCAGTCAACAGTCCAAATGGTCAACAATCGACCAGTTTGACCTAAAAGTCAACTATGGTCAAATCACAGTCAAAACTTCTGATTTTTGGTCAACATCAACATTTTGAAGTCACATTCATCATTTGATCAAGGGTTGATCATGATTCATCGAGAAAAGCTCAGAAATCAACAAAACTCAAAGTTTCTAAATTAGGGTTTTGACCTAAAAGTCAACTGAACTTTGACCAGCCATAACTTTTACATGGAACATCAGAAATTCTCCATCCAAAGCTCATTTTGAAGGAAATTGAATTCTATACAACTCTGTCTCTCACATGCCAAGTCTAAAAATGCTTCATTTAAGAGATATGGATCAAAAGATTATAGGTCCTTTTTGAAAGTCAACCAAAAGCAGTTTTTTGTCAAAGCCCATATCATCAAGATAAAATCTTCAAATGAAAAAAGATTCCAAAGTGTCTTGTAGAGGACATCTTGAGCTTTCTAAAAAGTCCTAGAACTCTTCCATACCTTAAAAATTGAGGGAGATATGCTTTGTCAAAGTTGGACAATTTTGAAGGAAAAATGTGAAACAAAAGTGATTCAAAATGGATTTTCTTGCAAATGGGTCCAATCTTTTATGATGCAATCTTGTTCCCCAAGTCATCAAATATATTCAATCTTAAAGCCACGAATTTATAATGAATATTGGATTTTATTTGAATTTTTATTCATTTAAAAGGTGATTTAAATCAAATAAATGATTGAAAATAGAAGGAGAATTGATTTGCCTTGATTTTTAATCAATATCAATCTCATAAATAGCATATTTTCCATATAATTTCGTACAAAAAATATTGGTGGTGAAAGATTGAAATTGGACACTTTTAGAAACATTTGCAAATCAAATTTCAATCAAGTTGCCAATCATTGATGCACAAGGATTCAATCAAGTTTAGGTTCCCTAATATGATCTATTATATATACCTCATTGATCCAAAGCATTGGGGGAGGAGTTCATAAGGATTGCAGCTTCAAGAACCTTTCACAAAAACTCAAAAAATTCAAGAATAAGGTGAATTCGGTTTTGAGGATTAGAGTAAGTTCAAAGGGTTTTGAAGGCTCCTACACACTCCCAGAAAACTCCTGAAGCGATCCAGATTGTTACCAAGCCATATAACGTTCATAATCATCAACATTGTTGTCACGGTTTGCATCCTATTTTTCAATTTCGATTTCGATCATATACGCATCATAAGCATGTTAGATTTATATATTCATGATCGTGATAACCTGTGGGACATTTTTGGATAGTTTATTTGAGTTTTAGACGCAGGTTTAGTGTTGTGCCATGGTTAGGTTTTCAAACCTTTAATTGGGGCTTTCACGATTGAGGCAAAATCAGGACATAACAAGGGCACCATCGTGTTCAGGGGATCGAACCCAGTCGAACTGTGGCTATACCTTTTATTTTTATGGCGTATTCTGTTGTTTTCATGTTGCAGGAGCTATGGCGACACTTTGATATCCGTAGGTAAAAGCATAGGCTAAAACGACGGGTCAGGGAAGAAGATGACCTCGTGGCGCTTTGTGATTGGCTGGTTTCAAATGAAGGGCACGCGTTTCTTCATCGATCCTGTGTCCTTCCCCTCCACGCGTATGATGCAGCCTTGTGTCCTCAACCGTTAGATCATTCCAGCTCCTAATCAAACGCAAGCAAAGGCGCAAGTCCATCATGTACCCTCAGGAGCACACCACACCCGATCCACACGCAGGTTTTCTAATTTTTTTTATATTTAATTATGTAGTCTTATTTTCTTTTTTTTTATTTTAAAACCCTTTTCAATTCTTTTTTTTAATACTTTTTTTCTTCTTTTTCATAAAACTAAGACTTTTTTTTAAATCAAAACATTTTGTTTTTTTACTAAAATTTGTTTTATTTAACTAATTTAAATTGATTTTAATTAGTAAAAATTAGGTTTAATTATTTAAAAATTAGGATTAATTAATTAATTTGATTTAAAAATAAATTAGGGTTTGTAAAATCAATTCAATCAGGATTAGCCGATTTTAAAATTAATTAGGTTAAAACCAATAATTGATTTTTAGGTTTGTTAGCCTCGATTAATTTAGAAACCCTAGTAGCCTTAGGTTTTTAGGTAGGTGTCGTCCATTAACTAATGTGTCATTTTTCTCATAAAACCTTATTCCCTAAAAAATCAGGGTTTACCCTGAATCTTTTTCAAAAAACCTTTTGCCTTCTTCTTTTTTCAAAACCTTTTCTATTTTTATTTATTTTATCAATACCTTTTATTTGCCTTTGCCTTATTATTCTATAATTCTTGATTCCTAATGTATCTGCCCCAAAGCCTTGTAATAGCTTAGTTATATTCCTTCTATATTTTGCCTCTATTTTCTCTGCAGGTGTTTATTGTAATAGTTTAGGTATATTTCCGCCTTTATTTTTCTGCCCACAGGTGTTTATTGTAATAGCGTAGGACTTTTAAATTCTGCCTTTAATTTCTTTATACTATTAATTGCTGTGGTTAGTAATCTTAGGGAGTGCAAGCCTTGTTAATTGAATTAGCATCACTAATTTACAAGATAAAATATACGAATTTAACCACGTGATTGTGCCACACACACACCTTTAGGGTAACCTCTCTTGTTACCCGCTGCCTTATTATTTGTTGCCTTTAATTATGATTCTGAATAGTCAAGTCCCTCGATTTCGAGGATACCTAAGCAAGCGAATGTTTCCCTCAGTTCATTCATCATCAATTTTGTCCCTCGAGGTTGCCTTATAAATGATGATTGTCCCCATTGCTAGGGTATCCTCGCCTGTTGCCTAAAAGATTAAATGACTATTATATCCTTCCCTTAGACTACCTGCCCTCTTTATGGCAGGGACAGTCTTATGGCGAACGATAACTCCGATGACCCTTTACATCCAATGAAAGGACTACCTGCTCTCTTTATGGTAAGGATAGCCCTTTCCCATCAAAGTCTAAAAGAACATTTTTTAAAAAAAACTAAAAGGTAGTTGCTTTTTAATTGCTTGCTCTTTTTTAAATTCAAATCAAAAATATTTTCCCACTTCTTTTCAAAATCAAATTCAAAAAGACTACGCTTATTACAAGCTAATTATTTGCCCAGTTTGGTTATATCAGGTTTCGAAGAAGAGATGATGAGTGTATTGTTTCAATTCTTTGACCCCGAGCACCATTGTTTTACTTTCCCAGATTATCAGCTAGTACCTACTATGGAGGAGTTTTCTGACATACTTGGCCTCCCTATCCGAGATCAGATTCCATTCACCGGCTTGAAACAGACTCCAAAACTTGAAGTCATTGCCACTGCTTTACATCTTAAGAAATCTGAAATTGAAGGTCATTGGGAAACGAGAAGTGGAGTCAAGGGTTTCCTCGTTAAGTTCTTATTCGGAAAAGCTCGTATGTTTTTGAAAACCATGAGTTATCAAGCCTTCGAGGACATATTAGCTTTACTTACTTATGGTTTGGTGCTATTTTCTAATCCCGATCAGTTTATAGATGTGCATGCCATAAAGATATTTCTGACACGCAACCGAGTGCCTACTTTGCTTGGAGACATCTTACACTCTCTTCACACTCGTACTATGAAGAAACGAGGGACTCTTATGTGTTGTATACCTTTGCTATCTAAGTGGTTTATTTCTCACTTTCCTTGCTCAGTAATGAGGAATGATCAAGGGCTGAGATGGCATAAGAGAGTAATGTCACTTTCTCATTCTGATATCCGTTGGCTTTCCTTATCCAAGGAGAATGTTACTATCATCGACCGCTGTGGACAATATCCTAATGTGCCTTTACTCGACATAAGAGGGGGTATTACTTATATCCCTTGTGTTAGAACAAGATTTGTTCTGATCAATATTCTTAGTTTTAATGATAACAAGGATATGAATTTTGTGTGAGATAATGTGGTACTCTAATACATTGCAATTTCCCTTTCAGGAAATATATAAAGAGTATGCACAAATCAGCGCTCAGAAGCTTTGTCTCAGAAGGTTCAGCATGCAACATCAGAACATGGTCTGGCAAGACATCAGAAGATGGTTAAGACAGAATCAGAACATGGGTCTATGAAAGCATCAGAAGAACTTGAGATCAAAAGCAGAAGCACTGAAGTTCTCATGGTATCACGCTCAGAAGCACTTCAAGGTCAGAAGACAAGAAGATGCTTTGCACCAAGCTGTTTGACTCTGATGATATTCAAATATTATATTCACAAACATCAGATCAGAAGAAAGTACAGGTGGCAGGCTACGCTGACTGACAAAAGGAACGTTGGAAGCTATTAAAGGCAACGTCAGTAGACACAGCGTGAACAAGGCTCGAGGTAGTTGACAAAAGCGTGAAACATTAAATGCAAAGCTATACAGAATACGCAAAGCATTAAATGCGCTCAACGGTCATCTTCTCAAACGCCTATAAATATGAAGTTCTGATGAGAAGCAAGGTTGACGATTTTGAAAGAACCAATTCTGAAAGACTTGCTGAAACGCTGCTCAAATCAAAAGCTCAGAAACTTCATCTTCATCAAAGCTCACTACATTGCTGTTGTAATATATTAGTGAGATTAAGCTTAAACGTTAAGAGAAATATCACTGTTGTGATTATAGCTTTTCAGAAGCATTTGTAATACTCTTAGAATTGATTACATTAATTTGTAAGTAACTAGAGTGATCAAGTGTTGATCAGGATACTCTAGGAAGTCTTAGCTTGTGTCTAAGCAGTTGTAATTAGAGTGATCACGTGGTGGTCAGGATACTCTAAGAAAGTCTTAGCTTGTGTCTAAGCATTTGTTCCTGGAGTGATCAGGTTGTGATCAGGATACTCTAGAAGACTTAGTCGCGGACTAAGTGGAAAACCATTGTAATCTGTTGCGATTAGTGGATTAAATCCTCAGGTGAGGTAAATCACTCCATGGGGGTGGACTGGAGTAGTTTAGTTAACAACGAACCAGGATAAAAATAACTGTGCAATTTATTTTTATCGTTCAAGTTTTTAAGACTACACTTATTCAAACCCCCCCTTTCTAAGTGTTTTTCTATCCTTCACCTTGCTTGGCCCTACGTCAGTATGGTTACGCTCGAAGAGATGGTCCGTATCAGATGCTTATACAAGGGATTGTGTTTGATTATGAAGATGATGCTCACCGCCGAAACTTTGTACGTGCATGGGATATGGTAAACAGAATCGATAGCAAGAACTTGGGGCAAAGGAACTCCATTCCTTTAGGGCCTTACCTCAGATGGGTGCGCACTCGTGCTCAACGCTTCATCATGCCTTATACATATGTCAGATCCGTAATTGTGGAACCCGAGTGCGAAGAAAAGGTTCCTCAAGTTATTTCACATCCAGACATGCCAACTGACATCGAGGAACTAAAGAGATCTTGGATTCAGCTAAAAGAAGAAAGAGATACTTTTGAAGCTCAATTCCGCGCTAAAGAGAAGAAAGTGTTGGAGCTTACAAGGCAACTTCAAGATGAACAGAAGGTCAATGCTTACATTGGTGCAAAAAGGAAGCGTCCATGGTGTCGCACGCTCGCGAAAAAATGGAACAGAGTCGCCACCAATATATTTATCCCATAAGGGAAAGGAATATCAGAAAACCTAACAAAGGAAGGAACAGGGTCTTGCGACCAGAGAATCAAGGTACGGGAGTCGGTTACGCAAGGGGAAGGTATTAGCACCCCTCACGCCCATCGTACTCGATGGTATCCACCTATGTTTGTTTCTATCTAAAGGGTGTGTACTATGTCTATGTCTATATGTGAATGAATGCAAAAAGAAATACGGGGAAAAGAAGGAATTATTTACAAATGTGCTCGTTCAAGCCCCGCGACTTGATGCCTACGTATCCTTTTCAGGAATCAGAGCGCCGTAGTTCGGCTCCATAGTTTCTGTTTGTTTTTGTGTTTTTTAGTTGGGCGGCGTTAACGCTCGCGCTCTTGCATAAGGGGACAGCCTAGGATGCAATGGAGCGGAGATAACAATGCCCTTAAGAAAGGAGAGAAGAGAGAGAGAGTTTGAGTGTTTCGAGGAAATCCCTAAAGCAAGGGAAACTCGAGTTACTCTATGGTTTGTGTTTTTTAGAAGTGGGAACTTACGCTCGAATGGTTCCCTAAAGCAAGGGAGATCCAAGCACTCGAACATTCCCTAAAGCAAGGGATGTTCAAGCTTCCATTCCCTTTTTAAGATTTTCACTTTGATTATTAGTGTCTTAAGTATTTTCTTTGTATTTTTTAAAGGGATTTTAATCAAGTATTTATTAGATGTTTTATGTTGCAAAAGAAAAAGAATGCAAAAAGGGAACTAGTCCTAATTTCTACATCTATGTTATTGATCATCCTAAAAGAAAGTGGGGAGGAAAAAACAATTAAGCATTGAAAAATATTCACAAAAGGAAATTAAACTCTAAGCTAGTCACGAAAATATTCACAAGCAATTACATTTATTCATGTGAGAAGCTAATTTTGAATTATCAAAGAAAAACTATTTATTTATATGGTTTATGGTTTTTTCATGTAAAAAAGAATCTATTGAATTCTAAAAACAATTAGAGTCAATTAAAAGAAATAAAAAAAATCTAACATTCTAATTAGTGGAAAAAATATTTTTGGAGTTTTTTTATTTAATGGAAAAAACAATCAATCAATTAATAGAAAGAAGAAAAAGAAACTATTTTTAATTGATTTTCTCAATTGTCAGCAGGGGGGTGAATTAGCAACATCCAAATGAACTAGAATCTATTTACACTGCCCCTGGGCCAGAAAATTGGATGGTGTTGATATCAGTGGCGCTATGGCCCAATACCAGAAGCGTATGCTAGTGATAGCAATCAGGGTGCGCGGCCAGCAAATTCATATTAAGCCCACTAAGCAAATAATTCCAGCAGCCCAAGCAAATATTATACCCTTCCCATTTTTATTTTATCATCATTGCATTTATTGTTTTTGTTCAGCATGTGGATTACTTACACTATGGTTCTTTTCATCAAAATAAACGTGACATTAAAACCATGTGGATATGATATCAATCGGGCACAGAGAATTTTAAGTCATATAGGACAAAGAACATACACAAACCAATCATATGCCTACACCTCATCATTCCAATCATGTGAATCAAGCCAAAATAGCAAAATAATGAGGCCATGCACCAAACAGAAAACGCCACGTAAACAAACAAGCATGCAACAAAAGCCAGACGTCGGAAACCTTCCGGTCACCGTCTCCGAAGCTTCCGCCGCCGGAGCTAACCTGAAACCGCCCAGAAATCAACCAAACCACCACTGTTCCACTCGAAATCTTGCACTGAACTCGAATCTAACGTTATCTTTTCTTGATTCCTTTTCTAACCTCATAACCGAAAGCATTTCTGAATCTTAACATAATCTAAACTTCATAAAACCAAGGCTACTTGCAGAGCTCGTATACACTAATCAATTACTTCATGTAAAACGTAAGCAAGATCAAGGAATCAGGATTTCAAGCCAATACAAACAACAGATCTATTCTGAATGCGTATGACCTTAAGGTATTTGGCTACGATGCTAAGCAGTTCCAGAGGCTTACCTGGATGGTTCTTGATTCAAAGTTTGAAGAAGACTCCGCGATCTGAGCTTCCCCCGATAGTGCTACTGATGCCTGATATTAATTCTTCGATGTTGATCTTCGGCGGAGAGATGCACTCAGTTTGATAGAGGATCTTGGAGATTGTTCTTCACGGATCCCATTGATGGTGACGATTGTGCCCTGAGTATAACGATGATGATGCAAGAACGGAGGTCAGCGGCGAGGTTGATGGAGGAGACTGATGATGAGGGTTATTGTTCAGCTACGGTGGAGGTTGGTGAAGAATGGTGGTGGAGCATGGTGTTCGAAGATGAAGGTGGAAGAAAAAGTTTGTTAGGGTGGTTGTAGGTGAAAAAGAGTTTGTTACGGTGGTGGTTAGAGAGGTTACGGTGGAGAGAGAAAGGGATGAGAGGTGAGAGAGAATAGGAGTGGAGGGAGAGTGATGAGAGAGTGATGAGAGGTTTTGAGAAAAATGGGAGAATGAGAGTGTGAAACTGAAAAATGAAAAATGAAGTGTGTGTGTGTGAATCGTGAAGGTCTTGATATTTATAATGGAGTGAGAGTGTATGAGAATATGGTGTGGCTTTGATGTAGTGAATAGTTTCTCTCCAAACTTATACTGCAGGTTGTTGTTGTTGCCGTGAATGCAGAGGGAAAGTAATGTTGCTATATTGATGATGATGCCCGAAGAGAGAGAATTGAAGGTAGCCTCACATCATTGAAATGAAAAAACGTGTGGCCTCTATTTTTGCAGCAGCTTTTCTCCAAGAAAGTCCTATGACATTGTTTCTTCATGCATGGCCTTTTGTAGTAAAACATTGAATTGCATGGTTAACATTGGAAAGAACATTGATAGATGGCTGCATGGTATCTTTATGTGCCCACAACTCCAACTTTATGCCATCATTTGCTTCAATTTTATGATCAAAACAAAGAAGATATGGGGTAGAGTATTTTTGATGTTGAAGATGCCTTGAGATGAAGCTTGGAATCATAGGAGAATTGCTTACAAACATGATGGCACACAATGGATATGAGGCGCATGCGTGACCTGACTTTTACACATACTTTTGGCAAGGGCGTGACTTGGCCAGGGGGCAACTTTGTAGCTTTATATCTCGGTCTACACGTACCCAACTGTTGCCATATGTGGCTTGTTTGAATGAAGGCATGGCAAGGAAGAGTCTAAAACAAATATTGATCTCAATGGGAATTTATAGACTTCTAAAATTAGGCTTGAAAACGGCACACCATGTGCTTGATCATATGCTTACATTGTGCCTTGCATACTGGCCCAGATCTTTGGCAGAGCATGACTTAGTAAGGGCATGACTTTGGGGCTTCACAATTGATTCAATACCCACTCAATTGACTTGGTTCTTGTTTCAATGTATAGAGGAGATGGCAAAGAAGAGGATGATACCAAGTTTGCATTCATGGCACTTCTGTAGAGCTCTAAAAGTGGCTGGAGATCTGGCATGCCATGTGTTTGTTAAAATGCCAGGTCATGACCTGACTTGTGACTTGGATTATGACTTGGTTAAAATGAATTTTCAGAAACTTCACACCACTTTAACTCTTCATACAAGCTTCAAATGAGAAAGTGTCCAACTACAAAGTTGTTCTCCTCCATGAGAGGAACAACTTTGATGTTGGACTCTTCTTCAAAAAACTGCCATTTGCCACGTGTAATCTTGTGCTGAAGTGGACTGCCCAACAAGATTTAAAGCATCCAAAATTTTTCTAAGTGTTGGAAACTTGTCTTTTTGCTATTTTGGCAACTTTTTGTCGAACTCCCGATTTTATCCATTCTTCGACTTTTCTTGATTAATTTTCCACCAAAAGTCAATATTTGAGTAATTCTTCTGATTTTGACCCAAAAGTCAACTGTTCCGATTTTTCTGATTATTGATGAAATTCCCGATTAAATCTCTTCCAGTCAACTCCAGTCAAACAAACACATCCACATAGTCCGTATGAGAATTTTTCCACACATAGAAGCCATTCCTGATTAAATGTCGACCAGAAAATCAACTGGTTGACTTTGGCCAAAGAAACCCTGATTTAAGGAACCAGATGATTTGCAAGCCAGTATCCTTCAACCAACGCCTTGAATTGAGATTGAGAAAAACCCTAATCCAGGAGGGCTTCAATGAACATAGAGCCACATGATTACCTCAGATCCACACATCTGGTAGGAAATTCCTTGCCACAAAAGTTCTTTCCTGGTAGTCTTTGATTGATACCAATGATATGCATGCATGGGTATGGATTATGACCTAAGTGGTGTATGTACATGAATGTAAAGCCTAAGCCAGTTAGAAGTAAAGGGGTAGGACAAATTTGGGGTATGACACATGGGATACTTGAAGACTTTGTTTTATCTTTATTGTTTTATTTCATTTCCTATTTTAATTCCTCCCTTTTTGTAAAAGATAATAATAAAACAATTTACAATTTTTTCTTTAAGCATTATTAATAAAGTTTCTTTCTTGTTTGGTTTAAACGAATTTGAATTCCAAGGTCCTTGAAAACGTTGCATACGCATAAGCATATCATTCATAAATATTGCATCACAGGTTTCTATAAGCAGGTCTCTCATCTTTCCGCTGTTTATTTCAGTAAGGAAATGGATCTCGAACAATCTGTCAAGAATCTCCAGGCTCAGAACAACCAGTTCCAAGAGATGATCCTTAACTTGGTCAAGGGGCAAGAAGAATTGAAGACACTTCTGATCAAGAAGGAGAAGGATCAACATAGGCAGCAAGGTGGTCAAGATAATCGGAGATCCAAGCCTAAACAATCATTTACTCTGTTGCACATACCGTTGTCTCAAGCTCTACAACAACTGCTCAATCGGAACTTGATAACTCTATTGCCTCCGTATTCATTTCCTACCAATCCTACTCCTGGGTACAAGTATCATGCGAGATGTGATTATCATTCGAATAGTCCTGGTCATGATACAGAGGATTGTTGGCAATTGAAGCACAAGATTCAAGACTTAATCGATGACAAAATCATCGATTTCAACTCACCTGAGGAACCTCGTATAATTGATGTTGTGCACAACCAGAAAAGTCGTAATGAAAGCAACCAATCTGTGGGGGCAGTTCTGATCTCCACACCGGCGCCAAAACAAAGTCATCTAAACAAGCAAGACACGCCTAAGCGTCAGTTCACAAAGATCAATATGTCATTGGCTCAGGTATTGCAACATCTGCTGAAGGCAAACTTGATTACTGTAAGGGATCCTCCCATGAAACCCAACACTTCTGCTCCTAGCTATAAGCCCGATGCAAGGTGCGCATATCATTCCAATAGTCCTGGACATGACAGAAATAATTGTTGGTCGTTGAAGAACAAGATCCAAGATATGATTGATGCTGGTGAAATTGAGTTCAACCCTCCCAAGACTCCTGTGGTGACCACCGCTCCCATGCCTAGTCATGACAAGACTGATTAATATCTAGAAGGATGGAATCTTAGACCATTAGACTTACTTTTGTTTGCAATTTCTATTCTGTGTGTTTAAACATTCGACTTATGATAGACATTATCTGTTTTAATAATCATCATTAGTGCATTGCATACGTTTGTCTTGAATAAATTATTTCGCTATCACTCGTTTAAACTGAGTCTTTACTTTGTTTATTGTTTTGTGATACTCAACTCCTGCTAAGTTATAAGCCTTTTGAGGGAGGATGACGAAAAACGATACCGCAACCTCATACAATATGCTTTCGAACAGACTATGCTGACGATGTACATGCATTGTTTCAATTCCTAAAAAGTGGAGATATAAGGATGTTAATCCGTCGTCAGCCCCTTTGAGCCTAAGGTGTAGAAGTTTTATTTCCCGTGCAAATTGAAACCCTTTAATCATAACCTGGGGCAGGGTAGTTACTCAGTTAACTCAATTATACTAGCCGTTGTTTACACAAATAATGATGGGTCCCCGCAACCATTAAGCCAGGAAGTCAATATCCACCAAAAAGAAAAGATGTTAAGTCAAAACCTATGAAGGAGACGTGTCAAAAATCAAAACATCCCGCTGACTGTAATCTCAAAATAAACAATTCAGGCAAAAGTTAGGGATAACAAAGTCAAAAAGGAGGTTGCTAAAAATCCTCGACAAAAGAAAACATTTCAAAAGAGGTCACTGCAAATCCTCAACAAAAAGAAAGTATTACAAAAAAAAGGATGACTGCCTGTCCAAATTAAACTTCTGATACTTTAACCATCATCAAATATCAATGTTACAACTTCAAGCTTTGCTAAGGCTTAAATGCATAATTAACTGAGCATAGGATCGAAGAACATCACGAAGATTGGGATGGGTACAAATAAACTTTGAGCCAATATCCGTTGTTTTTTAAACCGTGAACCAAGCCACGTTACAACCCTTGAAAGTCCTAACTGAAGCATGGTTAGTTCGAAAGTGTACTGTCACCAAAAGGTATCCTGACTCCTTATGGTTTGCCATAAATGCTGAGTTGATATTTCTTTTTTACAAACATCACGTTGTTATAAACATCACGCTTTTACATCTCCTGTTTAATGTTTTTCAAAAACTCAAGACAGACATATGCATTGCATCTCATGAATTCATTATTAAACATATTCTGCTACATAATTTCAAGTGTTAGCATCAGGAAGAACCTGCACAGGGTACGACTAATGACTAAAAGTCATCCCGACAGACGAGACCTCTTCAGCAACAACATCTCTTACGTATGACTCAATTGATTAAAATTCAGCGAATACAAAGGGCATGACACGTTTGTCCAAACAATCTGGGGTAATCAGGTCAAGATTTAAAAGAATCTCTCAGGAGCATCAGACAATCAGGGGCATACATCCAAGTGGGTCTGAAGCTACTTCCCAATTGACATGGGGCATCATACTAAGTTTATGGATACTAGGGGGCATGTCACCCGTAGTAAACATCTCATAAGGTCCCCGCGAGGCGAATCTCTTCAAATTCCCTAATATCTGGGGCAAAGCTATGCAAGGCATGTTCAACACTTAGATCAATACTCATTAGTGTGTTCCAATCAATACAAGTCCAGGAATGACAGCTACTATAACCACTGAGGGCAATGTTCAAGGCATCCATGCCTTCCACATAGAGCCGGTTTCACAAGATCATATCCCCACAGAGTAATCCTTAAGAAGATATCTTCAAATGTTCCCGTCCCAACAGATACTTAGTTCCTCAACGGAGTTTACATCTTCGACGATGCCGGTTACCTGACACTTTCCTCTTCTTCAAACAGGGTTATTCATCTCTCTTATCCCCAGTCAGGGTACATCAAAATCAATCACTCAAATGGCTCTCATACCCAAGCAGGAATCATAAATCTCCATATGAGCATCTTCAAAACAAGGTTAGACGTCAAAATCACAATGATATAGAGATCTATTTTCTCAATCAAGAAAAATCACTAATATACTCCAGATAGCATAAATCATGTTCATACATCATATATCATAAACATATTCATACATCGCATGCAGTACCTCATTACGAATTCCTAAATAACATGTTAGTTTCTCATTTATTTTAAGAGACTCGTCACATAATACATGCATCATGACATTGCATAAAGACTAACTTTACCTTTTTCAGAATACAGGTACAAACAGATAAACAAAATCTCCAATCTTCAAAGATTTAAATTCATCAATACAAACGGTGGAGACGATCATTCCAAGATCTAAATTGGTTACCCCACAAGGTGCTGAGACGGTCGACATTACAAGATCTAAATTAGTTACCCCACAAGGTGCTGAGACGATTGACGATCCAAGATCTAAATCTATCCTCACAGCGGTAGAGACGATCATTTTCTTAAGATCTAATTCAGTTACTATGAACGGTGCTGACACGATCAACATCCAAAGATCTAATTCTATCATCACGAACGGTGTAGACATGATCATCCTTCCAAGATCTAATTCAGTTACTACGAACGATGCTGACACGATCAACATTCAAAGATCTAATTCTATCATCACGAACGGTGTAGACACGATCATCCTTCCAATATCTAATTCAGTTACTACGAACGGAGTTGGCACGATCAAAGAAAGAGATAGAATTAATCATGACACTCAATTCAGAAAAGACCATGACGATGGAGTCACGACAATGGAGTCACGACAATGGAGTCACCACAAATAATCACGACAATGGAGTCACGACAATTGAGTCACGACAATGTAGTCACGACAATGGAGTCACGACATTGGAGTCACGACAATGCATTCACGACAATGGAGTCACGACAATTGAGTCACGACAATGGAGTTGTGACAATAGAGTCACGACAATGGAGTCACGACAACTGAGTCACGATAATGGAATCATGACAACTGAATCACGATAATGGAATCACGACAACTGAGTCACGACAATGGAGTCACGACAAATGAGTCACGATAATGGAATCACGACAACTGAGTCACGACAATGGAGTCACGACAGTTAAGTCATATATCTAATCCTGGTATTCAGTTCAAAAACGATCACGATAATTGAGTCACGAATATGGAGTCACGACAATTGAGTCACGACAATGAAGTCACGACAATGGAGTCACGACGATGGAGTCACGACGATGGAGTCACCACAAATGATCACGACAATGGAGTCACGACAATGGAGTCATGACAATGGAGTCACGACAATGGAGTCATGACAATAGAGTCACGACAATCAATTCACTCATATGATTCAGACGCTCAGGACAATCGAGCCAACAATTTAATTCTGACACCACATATACGGTCTAATGTACGACCCATCCTAACACCTCTCAATACATCGAGCTCGGATACAGTCTAATGAACGACTTATTCGTACTCTCATATTATCAAAACCAGATGGCATCTTAAAGCCCATCTCAGTTAACTTTCTCTCAACGTCCGGATGGCATCTTTAAGACCATCTCTGACAATACTTTTCCTACACCTGGATGGCATTCTTAAGCCCATCTTCGAAAAGGTATCTACATCAGCAAGGGCAAATTTCTGGGCATTCTAGTGTTCAATCCTCTTCCACCTTCAGATTGCGACAGCCACACATGCCAATCTACATCCTCAGGTATAAGAAGATTGAACAGGGGCAGCTGTCATACCCCAAAATTTGCCTATCATATTTCAGTCCATCTGACTCTCAAATGCTTAAAGATCTCCAATTGCTCAAAGCTACCTATCTCCTAAACAAGTGCATCTGAACTAGGGTCTTACTTTTCTCAAAGGAGACTCAGGTTCTGATACCTCAAATGGAATTCATGGCCTCTCATATGCCTCATAGTATACTCATGCCAAGTTTCAAGATCTGATTCATAAGATTGCTTAGTCAACAGTCCAAATGGTTAACAGTCGACCAATTTGACCTGAAAGTCAACTATGGTCAAATCACAGTCAAAACTTCTGATTTTTGGTCAACATAAACATTTTGAAGTCACATTCATCATTTGATCAAGGGTTGATCATGATTCATCGAGAAAAGCTCAGAAATCAACAAAACTCAAAGTTTCTAAATTAGGGTTTTGACCTAAAAGTCAACTGAACTTTGACAAGCCATAACATTCACATGGAACATCAGAAATTCTCCATCCAAAGCTCATTTTAAAGGAAATTGAATTCAATACAACTTTGTCTCTCACATGCCAAGTCCAAAAATGCTTCATTTAAGAGATATGGATCAAAAGATTATAGGTCCTTTTTGAAAGTCAACCAAAAGTAGTTTTTTGTCAAATCCCATATCGTCAAGATAAAATCTTCAAATGAAAAAAGGTTCCAAAGTGTCTTGTAGAGGACATCTTGAGCTTTCCAAAAAGTCCTAGAAATCTTCCATACCTTAAAAATTGAGGGAGATATGCTTTGTCAAAGTTGGACAATTTTGAAGGAAAAATGTGAAACAAAAGTGATTCAAAATGGATTTTCTTGCAAATGGGTCCAATCTTTTATGATTCAATCTCGTTCCCCAAGTCATCAAAGATATTCAATCTTAAAGCCAAGAATTTATAATGAATATTGGATTTTATTTGAATTTTTATTCATTTAAAAGGTGATTTAAATCAAATAAATGATTGAAAATAGAAGGAGATTTGATTTGCCTTGATTTATAATCAATATCAATCTCATAAATAGCATATTTTCCATATAATTTTGTGCAAAACAATATTGGTGATGAAAGATTGAAATTGGACACTTTTAGAATCATTTGCAAATCAAATTTCAATCAAGTTGCCAATCATTGATGCACAAGGATTCAATCAAGTTTAGGTGCCCTAATATGATCTATTATATATACCTCATTGATCCAAAGCATTGGGGAGGAGTTCATGAGGATTGCAACTTCAAGAACCTTTGGCAAAAACTCAAAAAATTCAAGAATAAGGTAAATTCGGTTTTGAGGATTAGAGTAAGTTCAAAGGGTTTTGAAGGCTCCTACACACTCCCAGAAAACTCTTGAAGCGATCCAGATTGTTACCAAGCCATATAACGTTCATAATCATCAACATTGTTGTCACGGTTTGCATCCTTTTTTTCAATTTCGATTTCGATCATATATGCATCATAAGCATGTTTGATTTATATATTCATGATCTTGATAACCTGTGGGACGTTTTTGGATAGTTTATTTGAGTTTTAGACGCAGGTTTAGTGTTGTGCCATGGTTAGGTTTTCAAACCTTTATTTGGGGCTTTCACGATTGAGGCAAAATCACGACATAACAAGGGCACCATCGTGTTCAGGGGATCGAACCCAGTCGATCTGTGGCTTTACCTTTTATTTCTATGGCGTATTCTGTTGTTTTCATGTTGCAGGAGCTATGGCGACGCTTTGATATCTGTAGGTAAAAGCATTGGCTAAAACGACGGGCCAAGGAAGAAGATGATCCCGTGGCGCTTTGTGATTGGCTGGTTTCAAATGAAGGGCGTGCGTTTCTTCATCGATCATGTGTCCTTCCCCTCCACGTGTATGATGTAGCCTTGTGTCCTCAACCGTTAGATCGTTCCATCTCCTGATCAAACGCACGTAAAGGTGAAAGTCCATCATGTACCCTCAGGAGCGCACCACACCTGATCCACACGCAGGTTTTCTAATTTTTTTATATTTAATTATGTAGTCTTATTTTCTTTTCTTTTTTAATTTTAAAGCCCTTTTCAATTCTTTTTTTTAATACTTTTTTTCTTCTTTTTCATAAAACTAAGACTTTTTTTTAAATCAAAACATTTTGTTTTTTTACTAAAATTTGTTTTATTTAATTGATTTTAATTAGTAAAAATTAGGTTTAATTATTTAAAAATTAGGATTAGTTAATTAATTTGATTTAATAATAAATTAGGGTTTGTTAATTAATTTAAAAATTAGGTTTAAATTTTTAAAAATTAGGATTAGTTAATTAATTTAATTTAATTTAATTCAATCAGGATTAGCCAATTTTAAAATTAATTAGGTTAAAACCAATAATTAATTTTTAGGTTTGTTAGTCTCGATTAATTTAGAAACCCTAGTAGCCTTATGTTTTTAGGTAGGTGTCGTCCATTAACTAATGTGTCAATTTTCTCATAAAACCTTATTCCCTAAAAAATCAGGGTTTACCCTGAATCTTTTTCAAAAACCTTTTGCCTTCTTCTTTTTTCAAAACCTTTTCTATTTTTATTTATTTTATCAATACCTTTTATTTGACTTTGCCTTATTATTCTATAATTCTTGATTCCTAATGTATCTGCCCCCAAAGCCTTGTAATAGCTTAGTTATATTCCTTCTATATTTTGCCTCTATTTTCTCTGCAGGTGTTTATTGTAATAGTTTAGGTATATTTCTGCCTTTATTTTTCTGCCCATAGGTGTTTATTGTAATAGCGTAGGACTTTTAAATTCTGCCTTTAATTTCTTTATACTATTAATTGCTGTGGTTAGTAATCTTAGGGAGTGCAAGCCTTGTTAATTGAATTAGCATCACTAATTTACAAGATAAAATATACGAATTTAACCACGTGATTGTGCCACACACACACCTTTAGGGTAACCTCTCTTGTTACCCGTTGCCTTATTATTTGTTGCCTTTAATTATGATTCTGAATAGTCAAGTCCCTCGATTCCGAGGATACCTAAGCAAACGAATGTTTCCCTCAGTTCATTCATCATCAATTTTGTCCCTCGAGGTTGCCTTATAAATGATGATTGTCCCAATTTCTAGGGTATTGTTAAGTGCCAAATTGTAGTTATTTTGTGTATGTAAATAGTGGCACTTATCGACGCTTTTTGTTAATACCGTTTGAATGATTCCCCATTTTTGTGTAATTACGTTTACTTTACGAATACTTGTATTTTTATACACTTTTATACCGTTTGATAATTTTTTTGTATTTTTGTAGGTATTCTTGTGTTTTCGGAGCCTTGAGGAATAAAGTGTTGAAGACACGATTGCGAGAGCAAAGAGGAAATAATTCTGTCGTTCTGGTGCAGCGCGCTACGCGCGTTGGAGGGCGCGTCGCGCGCTCTTTGAGGTTGTAGAACAAAAGCTGGCAGATCATTGGGCGCGTCGCGCGGTTTTTAGGTCGCTTCGCGCGTTAGGGCGGTTTGGTAAATTAGTGAGAGCGTGCTACGCGCGCTGGAAGGCTCGTCGCGCGTTGTGCGTATCTCAGTTTTGTAT
Organism: Vicia villosa; assembly: GCF_029867415.1. NCBI lineage: Eukaryota > Viridiplantae > Streptophyta > Magnoliopsida > Fabales > Fabaceae > Vicia > Vicia villosa. Next base: position 9,103 of record NW_026705882.1, on the reverse strand, counting down.
AAATAGCTTAGAACATATTTTTCTATGTTTTTTATCATCTCTTCTTTGACAAGTTGAGCTCTGATCCATTTTTGGTAGTTTAGAGGTTTAGGAAACACCATTGGATGCTACATCATGTGGATTGATCATGGCTTTGGTTAGATTTCATTGTGACAGTGAGATTTTTCCGGATCATAGTTTTTCTTCCCTATGTTTCATTTCAATGGTGGGTTTCTATTTCTTTCTACTCCTATTGTATGTACATTTATCGATCTTGGGATCGTTTATATATTTGCTTAACAAATCATCATTGTTGTTGTTCTTGATCTTTTTGCTTAAATGCTCTGGATTTGTGTTGTTGCAGACATGGACACCATAGATCTTGATTAGGAGTGATAACTATTAGTTTTTGGATTGCAGAAATGGATTTAGGACTAATAATCGTAATGGGTATCGAGTCTAATGCCTCCGTGTTGTTTGTGTCGGTGGAGAAATCGCTGATGTGAATAGTACGGTTGAGCTTTCGTCGGTGTTGCAGACATGGGCACCAATGTGGCGTCTCAATTGATGCCCGATGATGTTGATGCGTATTGTGAGTGTCAAGCGATAGATCTTCATATTTAAGTATTCGACGGGTAGAACGAAATACAATTCCATAACTCTTTCTCTTAGACTATTGAGATTGTTTATCTGCTTTTATTTACTTTTCCAGCATTTACCTTTTCGCACCCAAATCATGAAACTTAGAACGCGAGATAGTCGAACGGCAGTTCTTCTCACCAATCTCTGTGGACACGATGATTCCCGGATAAATATTTGCAAATCTTTTGTTGCTTGCCGCTTTACCGCTCCAACAAAATGGCGCCGTTGCCGTGGATTGGTTGAGATTAATCGCATTGCTATGGTTTCATGTTTTAAGTTTCGTATATATGTCCATAGCATATATTTTGTGTATAGACTCATACTTGTATTTTTTTGTATAGTTATACTTGTTTCGTTTTGTTTGGTGAACTAACTAAACAAGTTGAACTCGGATTAGCTCTTAAATTACATATCTTCACTTTTCAACTTGTTTAGTCAATTTCACCATTCCGTTGTAATTATGTTTTTCTTATTGTTTGAGTATTTGCACATATGTGTTGTTTACGTTTTGTTGTAAATTTTATTGTTTCGTAACGCTTGTTCAAGTGTGTGGTTAGGTCGTTTCTTTAGGTGGCGTTTGAGGCGAAAGCATTGGCATACCGCGAGGAAGTTTCTTACCATTCGCGAAACAATAAAAGGCGTCAAGCTTACAACGTTAAACGAGCGCTTGTTGGGAGGCACCCCAACGATTTTATTTTTCTGTTTTTCTGTAATTGAGTTATGTAGGTGTTAAGTGGTGGCTCAATGGAAAATCTGTCTTTTTAGACTGGTGTGGTTTTTCTGGTGTAGTGCGCGTCGCGCGCTTATGGGTGTGCCGCGCGTTGTGTTTCTTTTGGCCAGTGACCTCTTTTTAATGGGTCACTCGGCTCGCCTTTTTCCCACTGACACCAAGGCTTTATAGTATAGTATTTTATAGTTTTATTTTTTTTTTCTTTTGTTGTTGTTTAGATTCAAATTTTGGCCCGATCTCTTGAAGTCTCATTTGGTAATTCTCTGATTTTGATTGTTTCAACATGCCGGTTGTGCGGTAATGAATGATCAAATTTGGACGTCGCAAGGTACTCGTTTATCGCTTTCTATAGCATAGCATGTTTATGAGACTTTTCATTAGTACATATTTCATATTACTCTTTCTTTTTGCATAACTTGCTAATGACTTGAATCACAATTAGTTTTCCTTTTTTACCATAAATGTGAGGTGGCTTTCCATTGTATATATATGTGAGAGACCGAAAATTCTTGTTTTAACTGGATACTATTATGTTTAATATTTCATTTGTATTGATTTTGTGAATGCACGAAAGTGATCAAGGCACTTGTTTGATTTTGAGCACAACTACCATAAGCCAAATGTCATTTTACCTTGTGAGTGTGTGACCATTTGTAACCCCTTTTGAGCCTTTTTGTCAATCTCCATACTGTTTTTTCTTAATGCTTGTCTATTTGCGTTTGGTTTTCATTTGTGTATGGATGTTTGATTCTTTGTTTTTTTGAACCCACACCTATGATGTTTAGATGGATTTTTACCTTGCCTTAGAAAGTAGGGAGTATTCACTTTATGTTATGGTTGAATTCAAGTTGGGGAGAAGATGTTTGCCTCTTTATAATGTGATTGATATGAGGTAGTGGAAAGAAAAGAAAAAGAAAAAAAATGTGAGAAAGAAAGAAAAGAAAAAGAAAGAAAAAAGAGAAAAAGTTTGAAAAAGAAAAATAACAAAAAGAGTATGAATAAGAGTGTGCTAATAAGTTTTGTGTTTGGTGTGAAATTTGTGATGAAGAGAAAAGTTGGATTGAAATTATATTGTTTGAAACTTTGTGGAAGTAATTACTCCCTTAGGTTTATGCAAGTTTTTGTTTCGATTAGCTTTAGGACTTATCACTTGTTTTTTAACCGAGCCACATTAAAACCTTAAAAGCCCTTGTGATTCATGTCGATGCATTTTCTATACTATTTTTGGATGAATGCATAATTTTGTCTTTTGTTTGCAAGTTTGTCCGGTGTGTGTCAAAGTCCTCACCTTACGGTGTTTTTCATCTATCGATGAATATTTGCTAGCGTGATTCGTGATTGAGCTTGTTGTTGTTTAGAATGTTTTGTATGATTTTTGTACTTAGGATTCGTTTCGTTTTCATGTTGTTGTTGTAGGATTGTGGTAAGTATTTACTTTGTTCGTACGTTTTTGTTTGAACTGTACAATTGTTTCATTTTTCTAAATCATGTTGATTCACGATTTTTAGGATTTTTACCTTTGCGATTTAAGTGTTTGGCCTTGTTTGAGGACAAACAAGTTCTAGTTGGGGAGAGTTTGTTAAGGGACAAATTGTAATTATTTTGTGTATGTAAATAGTGGCACTTATTGACGCTTTTTGTTAATACCGTTTGAATGATTCCCCGTTTTTGTGTCATTACGTTTACTTTACGAATACTTATATTTTCATACACTTTTATACCGTTTGATAGTTTTGTTGTATTTTTATAGGTATTATTGCGTTTTCGAAGCCTTGAGGAATAAAGTGTTGAAGACACGGCTGCGAGAGCAAAGAGGAAATAATTCTGCTGTTCTGGTGCAGCGCGCTAAGCGCACTGGAGGGCGCGTCGCGCGCTCTTTGAGGTTGTAGAACAAAAGTTGGCAGAAGATTGGGCGCGTCGCGCGGTTTTTAGGGTGCTTCGCGCGTTAGGGCGGTTTGGTACATAAGTGAGAGCGCGCTACGTGCGCTGGAGGGCGCGTCGCGCGCTGTGCATAAATCAGTTTTGTATAAATAGCTTAGAACTGATTTTTCTAGGTTTTTTATCATCTCTTCTTTGACAAGTTGAGCTCTGATCCATTTTTGGTAGTTTAGAGGTTTAGGAAACACCATTGGATGCTACATCATGTGGATTGATCATGGCTTTGGTTAGATTTCATTGTGACAGTGAGATTTTTCTGGATCATTGTCTTTCTTCCCTATGTTTCATTTTAAAGGCGGGTTTGTATTTCTTTCTACTCTTATTGTATGTACATTTATCGATCTTGGAATCGTTTATATATTTTCTTTACAAATCATCATTTTTGTTGTTCTTGATCTTTTTGCTTAAATGCTCTGGATTTGTGTTGTTGCAGACATGGACACCATAGATCTTGATTAGGAATGATAACTGTTAGTTTCTGAATTGCAGAAATGGATTTAGGACTAATAATCGTAATGGGTATCAAGTCTAATGCCTCCGTGTTGTTTGTGTCGGTGGAGAAATCGCTGATGTGAATAGTACGGTTGAGCTTTCGTCGGTGTTGCAGACATGGGCACCAATGTGGCGTCTCAATTGATGCCCGATGATGTTGATGCGTATTGTGAGTGTCAAGCGATAGATCTTCATATTTAAGTATTCGACGGGTAGAACGAAATACAATTCCATAACTCTTTCTCTTAGACTATTGAGATTGTTTATCTTCTTTTATTTACTTTTCCAGCATTTACCTTTCCGCACCCAAATCATGAAACTTAGAACTCGAGATAGTCGAACGGTAGTTCTTCTCACCAATCTCCGTGGACACGATAATTCCCGGATAAATATTTGCAAATCTTTTGTTGCTTGCCGCTTTACCGCTCCAACAAAATGGCGCCGTTGCCGGGGATTGGTTGAGATTAATCGCATTGCTATGGTTTCATGTTTTAAGTTTCGTATATATGTCCATAGCGTATGTTTTGTGTATAGACTCATACTTGTATTTTCTTGTATAGTTATACTTGGTTCGTTTTGTTTGGTGAACTTACTAAACAAGTTGAACTCGGATTAGCTCTTAAATTACATATCTTCACTTTTCAACTTGTTTAGTCAATTTCACCATTCCGTTGTAATTATGTTTTACTTATTGTTTGAGTATTTGCACATACGTGTTGTTTACGTTTTGTTGTAAATTTTATTGTTTCGTAACGTTTGTTCAAGTGTGTGGTTAGGTCGTTTCTTTAGGTGGTGTTTGAGGCGAAAGCATTGGCGTACCGCGAGGAAGTTTCTTACCATTCGCGAAACAATAAAAGGCGTCAAGCTTACGACGTTAAACGAGCGCTTGTTGGGAGGCACCCCAACGGTTTTATTTTTCTGTTTTTCTGTAATTGAGTTATGTAGGTGTTAAGTGGTGGCTCACTGGAAAATCTGTCTATTTAGACTGGTGTGATTTTTCTGGTGTAGTGCGCGTCGCGCGCTTACGGGTGTGCCGCGCGCTGTGTTTCTTTTGGCCAGTGACCTCTTTTTAATGGGTCACACGGCTCGCCTTTTTCCCACTGACACCAAGGCTTTATAGTATAGTATTTTATAGTTTTATTTTTTTTAATTCTTTTGTTGTTGTTTAGATTCAAATTTTGGCCCGATCTCTTGAAGTCTCATTTGGTAATTCTCTGATTTTGATTGTTTCAACATGCCGGTTGTGCGGTAATGATTGATCAAATTTGTACGTCGCAAGGTACTCGTTTATCGCTTTCTATAGCATAGCATGTTTATGAGACTTTTCATTAGTACACATTTCATATTACTCATTCTTTTTGCATAACTTGCTAATGACTTGAATCACAATTAGTTTTCCTTTTTTACCATAAATGTGAGGTGGATTTCCATTGTATATATATGTGAGAGACCGAAAATTCTTGTTTTAACTGGATACTATTATGTTTAATATTTCATTTGTATTGATTTTTTGAATGCACGAAAGTGATCAAGGCACTTGTTTGATTTTGAGCACAACTACCATAAGCCAAATGTCATTTTACCTTGTGAGTGTGTGACCATTTGTAACCCCTTTTGAACCTTTTTGTCAATCTCCATACTGTTTTTTCTTAATGCTTGTCTATTTGCGTTTGGTTTTCATTTGTGTATGGATGTTTGATTCTTTGTTTTTTTGAACCCACACCTATGATGTTTAGATGGATTTTTACCTTGCCTTAGAAAGTAGGGAGTATTCACTTTATGTTATGGTTGAATTCAAGTTGGGGAGAAGATGTTTGCCTCTTTATAATGTGATTGATATGAGGTAGTGGAAAGAAAAGAAAAAGAAAAAAATGTGAGAAAGAAAGAAAAGAAAAAGAAAGAAAAAAGAGAAAAAGTTTGAAAAAGAAAAATAACAAAAAGAGTATGAATAAGAGTGTGCTAATAAGTTTTGTGTTTGGTGTGAAATTTGTGATGAAGAGAAAAGTTGAATTGAAATTATATTGTTTGAAACTTTGTGGAAGTAATTACTCCCTTAGGTTTAGGCAAGTTTTTGTTTCGATTAGCTTTAGGACTTATCACTTGTTTTTTAACCGAGCCACATTAAAACCTTAAAAGCCCTTGTGATTCGTGTCGATGTATTTTCGATACTATTTTTGGATGAATGCATAATTTTGTCTTTTGTTTGCAAGTTTGTCCGGTGTGTGTCAAAGTCCTCACCTTACGGTGTTTTTCATCTACCGATGAATATTTGCTAGCGTGATTCGTGATTGAGCTTGTTGTTGTTTAGAATGTTTTGTATGATTTTTGTACTTAGGATTCGTTTCGTTTTCATGTTGTTGTTGTAGGATTGTGGTAAGTATTTACTTTGTTCGTACGTTTTTGTTTGAACCGTACAATTGTTTCATTTTTCTAAATCATGTTGATTCACGATTTTTAGGATTTTTACCTTTGCAATTTGAGTGTTTGGCCTTGTTTGAGGACAAACAAGTTCTAGTTGGGGAGAGTTTGTTAAGGGCCAAATTGTAGTTATTTTGTGTATGTAAATAGTGGCACTTATCGACGCTTTCTGTTAATACCGTTTGAATGATTCCCCGTTTTTGTGTCCTTACGTTTACTTTACGAATACTTGTATTTTCATACACTTTTATACCGTTTGATAATTTTGTTGTATTTTTATAGGTATTATTGCGTTTTCGAAGCCTTGAGGAATAAAGTGTTGAAGACACGGCTGCGAGAGCAAAGAGGAAATAATTCTGCTGTTCTGGTGCAGCGCGCTAAGCGCACTGGAGGGCGCGTCGCGCGCTCTTTGAGGTTGTAGAACAAAAGTTGGCAGAAGATTTGGCGCGTCGCGCGGTTTTTAGGGTGCTTCGCGCGTTAGGGCGGTTTGGCACATAAGTGAAAGCGCGCTACATGCGCTGGAGGGCGCGTCGCGCGCTGTGCATAAATCAGTTTTGTATAAATAGCTTAGAACTGATTTTTCTAGGTTTTTTATCATCTCTTCTTTGACAAGTTGAGCTCTGATCCATTTTTGGTAGTTTAGAGGTTTAGGAAACACCATTGGATGCTACATCATGTGGATTGATCATGGCTTTGGTTAGATTTCATTGTGACAGTGAGATTTTTCCGGATCATTGTCTTTCTTCCCTATGTTTCATTTCAATGGCGGTGTTATACCCCAAAATTTGCCCACATATTTTTCAAGAAAACTCCAATCTGAAAATTAAGGGTCTCATATAATCATGGATTTTTATTTCAACAAATATCCTGACATATGAAATACTTAGTTTTTAGAATCTTTCTTATACAGTAATTTGGCTTGCAGTTGAATTTATTCTTACGCAAACACCAAATACTGTTTATTACTTCACACATGCTATTTATTTATTTACAGATAAATAGTACTGACACAATTGGTACAGAGTTAAATCTTTTTGCAGGCGCAGAATCAGGAAACTCAGACTGTACTGGTAACAAGTAGATTATTATTATCTTTTGTTTCTCACTAATTTTTGTACTATATTCCATTATTTGCAAAAATCTTTTCAAATCTCTTTTTCAAAAATCAAATCTCTCTTTTTTCAACACTATCATACTCTTTCTTTCAAATCTTACTTCCACTCAAATTTTCCTTTTGTACGGAATCACATCATTCCCCAACGTCTCTTTCCTTCTTTCCATTCTATAAATACCTCTCATTTTCTTCCATAAAATCTCACATCAAATTCCAACTCATCTTTCAAATTCCTACCTCATATCTATTTTCTCTTCTTCCCTAACAAGAATGGCAAAGTGGATAGAGACACTGTTTCTTACAGTCATCACCATTGCTACGGTGATCATGACTTTCTTCTGCCTGCATAGTCCTGAAGAGTGTGGACCTGCAATGGTTGCACTCCCAATCATCTACATGTTATTGTTCATAGCATGGGTCATTAATCGTCATTCTTAAAATTTGCCGTATTTCTTATTTCTTAAATGTACCGTTTATTCGTCGTACTGTTCAATATAGTATGTGATATTTGTACTGTCAGTATTAAATGTTGTACTATTTGTCATAATATTGCTTAATTACTAAGATAATATTTTGTGTGTTTTCTGCCAGTCAAATATTCCTATTTCTGTGCATTAAATGATTTTCAGGGTTATTATCGGTAATTTTGCCCGCATACCGTAAATATTAGTTATTTATTATGTCTGTGTTTTTCTAACAAGTCATGTAAATAAACTTTCATTTTTTACATAAAACAAAAACAAAAAACAACAAAAAAGAAAATTAACTTTGACTGTTGATTTTCCACTCTAACTGCTACATCAATACCTGAACAGTCAGTTGACAGCCAAACTGCTGGCAGTACAATTCTCAGTGTTTTGTACCATCAATCAAATCAATCTTTCACAATTCAAAATTCCAAGATTTTTGTTCTAGAAGTCTTCTGAATATCACGCGATTAGCAGAGACTCAACACTGCACAAAAATCAGGTACGCTTAACTGTCTCCTACATAAACAGTCCCTGACTAGGGTTTTTCTTGTTTTTACAGGAGCAACAAGTTTTTGAGAGCTCAAATGGATTTCATACACATCCATATATCTCAAAGTACCATCATACAAATTTTCAAACTTCAAATCACTCAGACGCACCGTCAGCAGCTCAAACAGTCAACAGACGACCCGTTTGACCAAAAAAGTCAACAGACAGTCAAAAATGAAATTTTTTGTCAAAGTCCATATTTTGTCAAAGGATTCATCATTTGATCATTGGATGATCATAATTCATCAAGGAAAGATCAAAAATCAACAAAACCCTAAGATTCAAAATTAGGGTTTTTGTCTGAAAAGTCAACTCAACTTTGACTGATCATAACTCTCTCATCCTTCATCCAAAAAATTCAAACCAAAGCTTGTTTTGAAGGAAATTCAATTATCTTTCAAATGCCATTGATCCCATGGTCATTGGATTCACCATTTGAAAAATATGATCAAAGACATTACAGGTCATTTTCAAAGTCAACAAAAAGACACTTTTTTCAAAAGGACACACAAGGAGCTTCAAAAATCATTTTGACATGAGACCAAAGGCATTGGTTATAGGACTCTTTGAGGTTTCCAAAAAGTGCAAGATCTCCTTCATATGACAAAAATTGAAGGATTTACACCTTGTTAAAGTTGGCTAAATTTTGGAAAATGCATGAAACCAACATTGTTCAAAATTGCATTTTTTCCAAAAGGGGCCAAGTTTTCAGCATTCAAACATCATTTCCATGATGATATGGGCCTCCCACGACCAAGACTAAGCCCATAC